>NW_028125654.1:0-286544 GCF_965194825.1 Balaenoptera physalus | reverse complement strand
AATAGGGGGTGTTGAGTCCAATTCACTGAGCAAGGAGTAGGTCTTGTCTATTACATATTGGGTTTATGGAACGGTATCTGAGCTAATTTGAAACCCTTGTTTTATGCATCACCCCACCTCACCTTTCCCGTTAAGCAGCCATAGTGTGTTTTCTAAACGTGTGACTCTGTTGTGTTTTGTAATTCAGTTCAAGGGTAGCGGTTTTTACATTCCCTCTATAAGTGATATCTTATGATAAGTGTCTTTTTCTGTGTGACTTATTTCATTTAGAATCGTCGTACCTAAATCCACTCATCATGCTGCTACTAGCCTTATGACGTTGATTTCATGGCTGAGTGATATTCCATTGTACATAAGGACCACAACTTCTTTATCCATTTTTCTCTTTCCTGAGATATTTAAGGTGTAACGAAGTGGAGGTTCTTGTCAACAGAGCAGCCCTTAACGTTGGGGTGCCTGTGTCTTGCTTATTTTTAGTTTTCCCAATTTATACGCCCATGAGTGGAACTGCCCTATGCTCTCTAAGCTGAGTTTTTTAGATGTTTCAGGACACACCGTACACTTCTCCAGAGTGGCTGTTGGCAATTTACATCCCGCCCATCAGCGTAGCAAGGCTCCCGTTTATCCATGGCCTGTCCTACATTTCTGATTTTGACACTTTATTCAGCATGGCCCTTTTGACCGATGGGAAGCGAGACTTCTTTGTAGCGCTGATTTGGCTTTCCAGGTTGCTTGGTTGGCCAAAAAGGGCGTATGCGTTTTTTCCTGAATATATTCAGGAAAAAACGCATACGCCCTTTTTGGCCAAGGGCATCTTGTCGAGGTTTTGCTGCTTTTCCTGTGCTTTAAAGGCGATTCGAATCTCCCTCCTGAAATCTGTTTCCTGCAATTCTGCCTTGCTTTCAAATCCTCTTCGTTGCCTTCCCTCAATATATTTGTGGACGAGAGTGATCATTTATAAGTCTGCAGGTTTGTGAATTGCAGTGCCCCTGAGCTCCATTTTTCAACTCGCTTTCTTGGGAGCTGGCCGCAAAAGCGCAGGATTGCTTCAGGCCCTATTCTGGTCCCGGGCGGCAGGCTGAGCCTGTGCTTAATTCTTCTTCCTGATGGGAAAATAGAGTGACCTGTGCCTGTCCCAACACCTAGAGCTAGTCTCTCATTGTTTTCCCCTCTTCCCGTTCATCCTCAGGACAAATTGCAACCTGTACGGAACAGGAGGTTAAAGGTGCTGATTCTCCAAGGAGGGAGATTGTTAATAAAGCGGCTGGAATGGCGAACCCGAGCACAAGGAGATGAGAAATGAGGTGTGTTTTAGAAACCTTTCCCGATCACACGGTGTACCATCTTCTGGGTTTCTCATGCATGTTTTCGATGTAGGAAGATGCCCTTGAACCTGGAGATTTGGGACCCATGGGATGGGTACCAGGCAGTATTACTTTAAAGGGTCTGCGTTTCCTCACCCAACCTCACCAAACCTCTCAGCCCCAAGAGTGTCCAACCTTATGTCTCAATCAGCTGTGGGTCTAGATATGGTCAATCCAGGTAGCATCACTGCCCCTAAACGAATTTTGTAAGAATTTCTCTCTCTTTCACTGTCTTTTTTTCACAGGTTTTTAAAAGTAATTGATTTTTATAATGGGGTTTAGCTGCTTTTCACTGCTGTGTTTATGCCACTTTACACCCACTTGACTCACTTACAGAGAGGTATCAATACATAGGTTTTATGATTCTTACTAGTCAGATATATTCTTGGGCCTTGAATAGGGGGTGTTGAGTCCAATTCACTGAGCAAGGAGTAGGTCTTGTCTATTACATATTGGGTTTATGGAACGGTATCTGAGCTAATTTGAAACCCTTGTTTTATGCATCACCCCACCTCACCTTTCCCGTTAAGCAGCCATAGTGTGTTTTCTAAACGTGTGACTCTGTTGTGTTTTGTAATTCAGTTCAAGGGTAGCGGTTTTTACATTCCCTCTATAAGTGATATCTTATGATAAGTGTCTTTTTCTGTGTGACTTATTTCATTTAGAATCGTCGTACCTAAATCCACTCATCATGCTGCTACTAGCCTTATGACGTTGATTTCATGGCTGAGTGATATTCCATTGTACATAAGGACCACAACTTCTTTATCCATTTTTCTCTTTCCTGAGATATTTAAGGTGTAACGAAGTGGAGGTTCTTGTCAACAGAGCAGCCCTTAACGTTGGGGTGCCTGTGTCTTGCTTATTTTTAGTTTTCCCAATTTATACGCCCATGAGTGGAACTGCCCTATGCTCTCTAAGCTGAGTTTTTTAGATGTTTCAGGACACACCGTACACTTCTCCAGAGTGGCTGTTGGCAATTTACATCCCGCCCATCAGCGTAGCAAGGCTCCCGTTTATCCATGGCCTGTCCTACATTTCTGATTTTGACACTTTATTCAGCATGGCCCTTTTGACCGATGGGAAGCGAGACTTCTTTGTAGCGCTGATTTGGCTTTCCAGGTTGCTTGGTTGGCCAAAAAGGGCGTATGCGTTTTTTCCTGAATATATTCAGGAAAAAACGCATACGCCCTTTTTGGCCAAGGGCATCTTGTCGAGGTTTTGCTGCTTTTCCTGTGCTTTAAAGGCGATTCGAATCTCCCTCCTGAAATCTGTTTCCTGCAATTCTGCCTTGCTTTCAAATCCTCTTCGTTGCCTTCCCTCAATATATTTGTGGACGAGAGTGATCATTTATAAGTCTGCAGGTTTGTGAATTGCAGTGCCCCTGAGCTCCATTTTTCAACTCGCTTTCTTGGGAGCTGGCCGCAAAAGCGCAGGATTGCTTCAGGCCCTATTCTGGTCCCGGGCGGCAGGCTGAGCCTGTGCTTAATTCTTCTTCCTGATGGGAAAATAGAGTGACCTGTGCCTGTCCCAACACCTAGAGCTAGTCTCTCATTGTTTTCCCCTCTTCCCGTTCATCCTCAGGACAAATTGCAACCTGTACGGAACAGGAGGTTAAAGGTGCTGATTCTCCAAGGAGGGAGATTGTTAATAAAGCGGCTGGAATGGCGAACCCGAGCACAAGGAGATGAGAAATGAGGTGTGTTTTAGAAACCTTTCCCGATCACACTGTGTACCATCTTCTGGGTTTCTCATGCATGTTTTCGATGTAGGAAGATGCCCTTGAACCTGGAGATTTGGGACCCATGGGATGGGTACCAGGCAGTATTACTTTAAAGGCTCTGCGTTTCCTCACCCAACCTCACCAAACCTCTCAGCCCCAAGAGTGTCCAACCTTATGTCTCAATCAGCTGTGGGTCTAGATATGGTCAATCCAGGTAGCATCACTGCCCCTAAACGAATTTTGTAAGAATTTCTCTCTCTTTCACTGTCTTTTTTTCACAGGTTTTTAAAAGTAATTGATTTTTATAATGGGGTTTAGCTGCTTTTCACTGCTGTGTTTATGCCACTTTACACCCACTTGACTCACTTACAGAGAGATATCAATACATAGGTTTTAAGATTCTTACTAGTCAGATATATTCTTGGGCCTTGAATAGGGGGTGTTGAGTCCAATTCACTGAGCAAGGAGTAGGTCTTGTCTATTACATATTGGGTTTATGGAACGGTATCTGAGCTAATTTGAAACCCTTGTTTTATGCATCACCCCACCTCACCTTTCCCGTTAAGCAGCCATAGTGTGTTTTCTAAACGTGTGACTCTGTTCTGTTTTGTAATGCAGTTCAAGGGTAGCGGTTTTTACATTCCCTCTATAAGTGATATCTTATGATAAGTGTCTTTTTCTGTGTGATTTATTTCACTTAGAATCGTAGTACCTAAATCCACTCATCATGCTGCTAATAGCCTTATGACGTTGATTTCATGGCTGAGTGATATTCCATTGTACATAAGGACCACAACTTCTTTATCCATTTTTCTCTTTCCTGGGATATTTAAGGTATAACGAAGTGGAGGTTCTTGTCAACAGAGCAGCCCTAAACTTTGGGGTGCCTGTGTCTTGCTGGTTTTTAATTTTCCCACTTTATACGCCCATGAGTGGAACTGCCCTATGCTCTCTAAGCTGAGTTTTTTAGATGTTTCAGGACACACCGTACACCTCTCCAGAGTGGCTGTTGGCAATTTACATCCCGCCCATCAGCGTAGCAAGGCTCCCGTTTCTCCATGGCCTGTCCTGCATTTCTGATTTTGACACTTTATTCAGCATGGTCCTTTTGACCGATGGGAAGCGAGACTTCTTTGTAGCGCTGATTTGCCTTTCCAGGTTGCTTGCTTGGCCAAAAAGGGCTTATGCGTTTTTTCCTGAATATATTCAGGAAAAAACGCATATGCCCTTTTTGGCCAAGGGCATCTTGTCGAGGTTTTGCCGCTTTTCCTGTGCTTTAAAGGCGATTCGAATCTCCCTCCTGAAATCTGTTTCCTGCAATTCTGCCTTGCTTTCAAATCCTCTTCGTTGCCTTCCCTCAATATATTTGTGGACGAGAGTGATCATTTATAAGTCTGCAGGTTTGTGAATTGCAGTGTCCCTGAGCTCCATTTTTCAACTCGCTTTCTTGGGAGCTGGCCGCAAAAGCGCAGGATTGCTTCAGGCCCTATTCTGGTCTCGGGCGGCAGGCTGAGCCTGTGCTTAATTCTTCTTCCTGATGGGAAAATAGAGTGACCTGTGCCTGTCCCAACACCTAGAGCTAGTCTCTCATTGTTTTCCCCTCTTCCCGTTCATCCTCAGGACAAATTGCAACCTGTACGGAACAGGAGGTTAAAGGTGCTGATTCTCCAAGGAGGGAGGTTGCTAGAAAAGCGGCTGGAATGGCGGACCCGAGCACAAGGAGATGAGAAATGAGGTGCGTTTTAGAAACCTTTCTCGATCACACGGTGTACCATCTTCTGGGTTTCTCATGCATGTTTTCGATGTAGGAAGATGCCCTTGAACCTGGAGATTTGGGACCCATGGGATGGGTACCACGCAGTATTACTTTAAAGGGTCTGCGTTTCCTCACCCAACCTCACCAAACCTCTCAGCCCCAAGAGTGTCCACCCTTATGTCTCAATCAGCTGTGGGTCTAGATATGGTCAATCCAGGTAGCATAACTGCCCCTAAACGAATTTTGTAAGAATTTCTCTCTCTTTCACTGTCTTTTTTTCACAGGTTTTTAAAAGTAATTGATTTTTATAATGGGGTTTAGCTGCTTTTCACTGCTGTGTTTATGCCACTTTACACCCACTTGACTCACTTACAGAGAGATATCAATACATAAGTTTTAAGATTCTTACTAGTCAGATATATTCTTGGGCCGTGAATAGGGGGTGTTGAGTCCAATTCACTGAGCAAGGAGTAGGTCTTGTCTATTACATATTGTGTTTATGGAACGGTATCTGAGCTAATTTGAAACCATTGTTTTATGCATCACTCTACCTCACCTTTCCCGTTAAGCAGCCATAGTGTGTTTTCTAAACGTGTGACTCTGTTCTGTTTTGTAATTCAGTTCAAGGGTAGCGGTTTTTACATTCCCTCTATAAGTGATATCTTATGATAAGTGTCTTTTTCTGTGTGACTTATTTCACTTAGAATCGTCGTACCTAAATCCACTCATCATGCTGCTACTAGCCTTATGACGTTGATTTCATGGCTGAGTGATATTCCATTGTACATAAGGACCACAACTTATTTATCCATTTTTCTATATCCTGAGATATTTAAGGTGTAACGAAGTGGAGGTTCTTGTCAACAGAGCAGCCCTAAACGTTGGGGTGCCTGTGTCTTGCTGATTTTTAGTTTTCCCAATTTATACGCCCATGAGTGGAAGTGCCCTATGCTCTCTAAGCAGAGTTTTTTAGATGTTTCAGGACACACCGTACACTTCTCCAGAGTGGCTGTTGGCAATTTACATCCCGCCCATCAGTGTAGCAAGGCTCCCGTTTCTCCATGGCCTGCCCTGCATTTCTGGTTTTGACACTTTATTCAGCATGGACCTTTTGACCGATGGGAAGCGAGACTTCTTTGTAGCGCTGATTTGCCTTTCCAGGTTGCTTGCTTGGCCAAAAAGGGCGTATGCGTTTTTTCCTGAATATATTCAGGAAAAAACGCATACGCCCTTTTTGGCCAAGGGCATCATTGTCGAGGTTTTGCCGCTTTTCCTGTGCTTTAAAGGCGATTCGAATCTCCCTCCTGAAATCTGTTTCCTGCAATTCTGCCTTGCTTTCAAATCCTCTTCGTTGCCTTCCCTCAATATATTTGTGGACGAGAGTGGTCATTTATAAGTCTGCAGGTTTGTGAATTGCAGTGCCCCTGAGCTCCATTTTTCAACTCGCTTTCTTGGGAGCTGGCCGCAAAAGCGCAGGATTGCTTCAGGCCCTATTCTGGTCCCGGGCGGAAGGCTGAGCCTGTGCTTAATTCTTCTTCCTGATGGGAAAATAGAGTGACCTGTGCCTGTCCCAACACCTAGAGCTAGTCTCTCATTGTTTTCCCCTCTTCCCGTTCATCCTCAGGACAAATTGCAACCTGTACGGAACAGGAGGTTAAAGGTGCTGATTCTCCAAAGAGGGAGATTGTTAGTAAAGCGGCTGGAATGGCGAACCCGAGCACAAGGACATGAGAAATGAGGTGCGTTTTAGAAACCTTTCCCGATCACACGGCGTACCATCTTCTGGGTTTCTCATGCATGTTTTCGATGTAGGAAGATGCCCTTGAACCTGGAGATTTGGGACCCATGGGATGTGTACCAGGCAATATTACTTTAAAGGGTCTGCGTTTCCTCACCCAACCTCAGCAAACCTCTCAGCCCCAAGAGTGTCCACCCTTATGTCTCAATCAGCTGTGGGTCTAGATATGGTCAATCCAGGTAGCATCACTGCCCCTAAACGAATTTTGTAAGAATTTCTCTCTCTTTCACTGTCTTTTTTTCACAGGTTTTTAAAAGTAATTGATTTTTATAATGGGGTTTAGCTGCTTTTCACTGCTGTGTTTATGTCACTTTACAGCCACTTGACTCACTTACAGAGAGATATCAATACATAGGTTTTAAGATTCTTACTAGTCAGATATATTCTTGGGCCGTGAATAGGGGGTGTTGAGTCCAATTCACTGAGCAAGGAGTAGGTCTTGTCTATTACATATTGGGTTTATGGAACGGTATCTGAGCTAATTTGAAACCCTTGTTTTATGCATCACCCCACCTCACCTTTCCCGTTAAGCAGCCATAGTGTGTTTTCTAAACATGTGACTCTGTTCTGTTTTGTAATTCAGTTCAAGGGTAGCGGTTTTTACATTCCCTCTATAAGTGATATCTTATGATAAGTGTCTTTTTCTGTGTGACTTATTTCACTTAGAATCGTAGTACCTAAATCCACTCATCATGCTGCTATTAGCCTTATGACGTTGATTTCATGGCTGAGTGATATTCCATTGTACATAAGGACCACAACTTCTTTATCCATTTTTCTCTTTCCTGGGATATTTAAGGTGTAACGAAGTGGAGGTTCTTGTCAAAAGAGCAGCGCTAAATGTTGGGGTGCCTGTGTCTTGCTGGTTTTTAATTTTCCCACTTTATACGCCCATGAGTGGAAGTGCCCTATGCTCTCTAAGCTGAGTTTTTTAGATGTTTCAGGACACACCGTATACTTCTCCAGAGTGGCTGTTGGCAATTTACATCCCGCCCATCAGTGTAGCAAGGCTCCCGTTTCTCCATGGCCTGTCCTGCATTTCTGATTTTGACACTTTATTCAGCATGGCCCTTTTGACCGATGGGAAGCGAGACTTCTTTGTAGCGCTGATTTGCCTTTCCAGGTTGCTTGCTTGGCCAAAAAGGGCGTATGCGTTTTTTCCTGAATATATTCAGGAAAAAACGCATACGCCCTTTTTGGCCAAGGGCATCTTGTCGAGGTTTTGCCGCTTTTCCTGTGCTTTAAAGGCGATTTGACTCTCCCTCCTGAAATCTGTTTCCTGCAATTCTGCCTTGCTTTCAAATCCTCTTCGTTGCCTTCCCTCAATATATTTGTGGACGAGAGTGATCATTTATAAGTCTGCAGGTTTGTGAATTGCAGTGCGCCTGAGCTCCATTTTTCAACTCGCTTTCTTGGGAGCTGGCCGCAAAAGCGCAGGATTGCTTCAGGCCCTATTCTGGTCCCGGGCGGCAGGCTGAGCCTGTGGTTAATTCTTCTTCCTGATGGGAAAATAGAGTGACCTGTGCCTGTCTCAACACCTAGAGCTAGTCTCTCATTGTTTTCCCCTCTTCCCGTTCATCCTCAGGACAAATTGCAACCTGTACGGAACAGGAGGTTAAAGGTGCTGATTCTCCAAGGAGGGAGATTGCTAGTAAAGCAGCTGGAATGGCGAACCCGAGCACAAGGAGATGAGAAATGAGGTGCGTTTTAGAAACCTTTCACGATCACACGGTGTACCATCTTCTGGGTTTCTCATGCATGTTTTCGATGTAGGAAGATGCCCTTGAACCTGGAGATTTGGGACCCATGGGATGGGTACCACGCAGTATTACTTTAAAGGGTCTGCGTTTCCTCACCCAACCTCACCAAACCTCTCATCCCCAAGAGTGTCCACCCTTATGTCTCAATCAGCTGTGGGTCTAGATATGGTCAATCCAGGTAGCATAACTGCCCCTAAACGAATTTTGTAAGAATTTCTCTCTCTTTCACTGTCTTTTTTTCACAGGTTTTTAAAAGTAATTGATTTTTATAATGGGGTTTAGCTGCTTTTCACTGCTGTGTTTCTGTCACTTCACACCCACTTGACTCACTTACAGAGAGATATCAATACATAGGTTTTAAGATTCTTACTAGTCAGATATATTCTTGGGCCGTGAATAGGGGGTTTTGAGTCCAATTCACTGAGCAAGGAGTAGGTCTTGTCTAGTACATATTGGGTTTATGGAACGGTATCTGAGCTAATTTGAAACCCTTGTTTTATTCATCACCCCACCTCACCTTTCCCGTTAAGCAGCCATTGTGTGTTTTCTAAACGTGTGACTCTGTTCTGTTTTGTAATTCAGTTCAAGGGTAGCGGTTTTTTCATTCCCTCTATAAGTGATATCTTATGATAAGTGTCTTTTTCTGTGTGACTTATTTCACTTAGAATCGTAGTACCTAAATCCACTCATCATGCTGCTACTAGCCTTATGACGTTGATTTCATGGCTGAGTGATATTCCATTGTACATAAGGACCACAACTTCTTTATCCATTTTTCTCTTTCCTGGGATATTTAAGGTGTAACGAAGTTGGAGGTTCTTGTCAACAGAGCAGCCCTAAACTTTGGGGTGCCTGTGTCTTGCTGGTTTTTAATTTTCCCACTTTATATGCCCATGAGTGGAAGTGCCCTATGCTCTCTAAGCTGAGTTTTTTAGATGTTTCAGGACACATCGTACACTTCTCCAGAGTGGCTGTTGGCAATTTACATCCCACCCATCATCGTAACAAGGCTCCCGTTTCCTCATGGCCTGCCCTGCATTTCTGGTTTTGACACTTTATTCAGCATGGCCCTTTTGACCGATGGGAAGCGAGACTTCTTTGTAGCGCTGATTCGCCTTTCCAGGTTGCTTGCTTGGCCAAAAAGGGCGTATGCGTTTTTTCCTGAATATATTCAGGAAAAAACGCATACGCCCTTTTTGGCCAAGGGCATCTTGTCGAGGTTTTGCCGCTTTTCCTGTGCTTTAAAGGCGATTTGACTCTCCCTCCTGAAATCTGTTTCCTGCAATTCTGCCTTGCTTTCAAATCCTCTTCGTTGCCTTCCCTCAATATATTTGTGGACGAGAGTGATCATTTATAAGTCTGCAGGTTTGTGAATTGCAGTGCGCCTGAGCTCCATTTTTCAACTCGCTTTCTTGGGAGCTGGCCGCAAAAGCGCAGGATTGCTTCAGGCCCTATTCTGGTCCCGGGCGGCAGGCTGAGCCTGTGGTTAATTCTTCTTCCTGATGGGAAAATAGAGTGACCTGTGCCTGTCTCAACACCTAGAGCTAGTCTCTCATTGTTTTCCCCTCTTCCCGTTCATCCTCAGGACAAATTGCAACCTGTACGGAACAGGAGGTTAAAGGTGCTGATTCTCCAAGGAGGGAGATTGCTAGTAAAGCAGCTGGAATGGCGAACCCGAGCACAAGGAGATGAGAAATGAGGTGCGTTTTAGAAACCTTTCGCGATCACACGGTGTACCATCTTCTGGGTTTCTCATGCATGTTTTCGATGTAGGAAGATGCCCTTGAACCTGGAGATTTGGGACCCATGGGATGGGTACCACGCAGTATTACTTTAAAGGGTCTGCGTTTACTCACCCAACCTCACCAAACCTCTCATCCCCAAGAGTGTCCACCCTTATGTCTCAATCAGCTGTGGGTCTAGATATGGTCAATCCAGGTAGCATAACTGCCCCTAAAGGAATTTTGTAAGAATTTCTCTCTCTTTCACTGTCTTTTTTTCACAGGTTTTTAAAAGTAATTGATTTTTATAATGGGGTTTAGCTGCTTTTCACTGCTGTGTTTATGTCACTTCACACCCACTTGACTCACTTACAGAGAGATATCAATACATAGGTTTTAAGATTCTTACTAGTCAGATATATTCTTGGGCCGTGAATAGGAGGTTTTGAGTCCAATTCACTGAGCAAGGAGTAGGTCTTGTCTAGTACATATTGGGTTTATGGAACGGTATCTGAGCTAATTTGAAACCCTTGTTTTATTCATCACCCCACCTCACCTTTCCCGTTAAGCAGCCATTGTGTGTTTTCTAAACGTGTGACTCTGTTCTGTTTTGTAATTCAGTTCAAGGGTAGCGGTTTTTTCATTCCCTCTATAAGTGATATCTTATGATAAGTGTCTTTTTCTGTGTGACTTATTTCACTTAGAATCGTCGTACCTAAATCCACTCATCATGCTGCTACTAGCCTTATGACGTTGATTTCATGGCTGAGTGATATTCCATTGTACATAAGGACCACAACTTCTTTATCCATTTTTCTCTTTCCTGGGATATTTAAGGTGTAACGAAGTTGGAGGTTCTTGTCAACAGAGCAGCCCTAAACTTTGGGGTGCCTGTGTCTTGCTGGTTTTTAATTTTCCCACTTTATACGCCCATGAGTGGAAGTGCCCTATGCTCTCTAAGCTGAGTTTTTTAGATGTTTCAGGACACATCGTACACTTCTCCAGAGTGGCTGTTGGCAATTTACATCCCGCCCATGATCGTAACAAGGCTCCCGTTTCCTCATGGCCTGCCCTGCATTTCTGGTTTTGACACTTTATTCAGCATGGCCCTTTTGACCGATGGGAAGCGAGACTTCTTTGTAGCGCTGATTTGCCTTTCCAGGTTGCTTG
Organism: Balaenoptera physalus; assembly: GCF_965194825.1. Taxonomy (NCBI): domain Eukaryota; kingdom Metazoa; phylum Chordata; class Mammalia; order Artiodactyla; family Balaenopteridae; genus Balaenoptera; species Balaenoptera physalus. Next base: position 275,252 of record NW_028125654.1, on the reverse strand, counting down.
GTTGGCCAAAAAGGGCGTATGCGTTTTTTCCTGAATATATTCAGGAAAAAACGCATACGCCCTTTTTGGCCAAGGGCATCTTGTCGAGGTTTTGCCGCTTTTCCTGTGCTTTAAAGGCGATTTGACTCTCCCTCCTGAAATCTGTTTCCTGCAATTCTGCCTTGCTTTCAAATCCTCTTCGTTGCCTTCCCTCAATATATTTGTGGACGAGAGTGATCATTTATAAGTCTGCAGGTTTGTGAATTGCAGTGCCCCTGAGCTCCATTTTTCAACTCGCTTTCTTGGGAGCTGGCCGCAAAAGCGCAGGATTGCTTCAGGCCCTATTCTGGTCCCGGGCGGCAGGCTGAGCCTGGGGTTAATTCTTCTTCCTGATGGGAAAATAGAGTGACCTGTGCCTGTCCCAACACCTAGAGCTAGTCTCTCATTGGTTCCCCCTTCTTCCCGTTCATCCTCAGGACAAATTGCAACCTGTACGGAACAGGAGGTTAAAGGTGCTGATTCTCCAAGGAGGGAGATTGCTAGTAATGCGGCTGGAATGGCGAACCCGAGCACAAGGACATGAGAAATGAGGTGCGTTTTAGAAACCTTTCGCGATCACACGGTGTACCATCTTCTGGGTTTCTCATGCATGTTTTCGATGTAGGAAGATGCCCTTGAACCTGGAGATTTGGGACCCATGGGATGGGTACCACGCAGTATTACTTTAAAGGGTCTGCGTTTCCTCACCCAACCTCACCAAACCTCTCATCCCCAAGAGTGTCCACCCTTATGTCTCAATCAGCTGTGGGTCTAGATATGGTCAATCCAGGTAGCATAACTGCCCCTAAACGAATTTTGTAAGAATTTCTCTCTCTTTCACTGTCTTTTTTTCACAGGTTTTTAAAAGTAATTGATTTTTATAATGGGGTTTAGCTGCTTTTCACTGCTGTGTTTCTGTCACTTCACACCCACTTGACTCACTTACAGAGAGATATCAATACATAGGTTTTAAGATTCTTACTAGTCAGATATATTCTTGGGCCGTGAATAGGGGGTTTTGAGTCCAATTCACTGAGCAAGGAGTAGGTCTTGTCTAGTACATATTGGGTTTATGGAACGGTATCTGAGCTAATTTGAAACCCTTGTTTTATTCATCACCCCACCTCACCTTTCCCGTTAAGCAGCCATTGTGTGTTTTCTAAACGTGTGACTCTGTTCTGTTTTGTAATTCAGTTCAAGGGTAGCGGTTTTTTCATTCCCTCTATAAGTGATATCTTATGATAAGTGTCTTTTTCTGTGTGACTTATTTCACTTAGAATCGTTGTACCTAAATCCACTCATCATGCTGCTACTAGCCTTATGACGTTGATTTCATGGCTGAGTGATATTCCATTGTACATAAGGACCACAACTTCTTTATCCATTTTTCTCTTTCCTGGGATATTTAAGGTGTAACGAAGTTGGAGGTTCTTGTCAACAGAGCAGCCCTAAACTTTGGGGTGCCTGTGTCTTGCTGGTTTTTAATTTTCCCACTTTATATGCCCATGAGTGGAAGTGCCCTATGCTCTCTAAGCTGAGTTTTTTAGATGTTTCAGGACACATCGTACACTTCTCCAGAGTGGCTGTTGGCAATTTACATCCCGCCCATGATCGTAACAAGGCTCCCGTTTCCTCATGGCCTGCCCTGCATTTCTGGTTTTGACACTTTATTCAGCATGGCCCTTTTGACCGATGGGAAGCGAGACTTCTTTGTAGCGCTGATTTGCCTTTCCAGGTTGCTTGGTTGGCCAAAAAGGGCGTATGCGTTTTTTCCTGAATATATTCAGGAAAAAACGCATACGCCCTTTTTGGCCAAGGGCATCTTGTCGAGGTTTTGCCGCTTTTCCTGTGCTTTAAAGGCGATTTGACTCTCCCTCCTGAAATCTGTTTCCTGCAATTCTGCCTTGCTTTCAAATCCTCTTCGTTGCCTTCCCTCAATATATTTGTGGACGAGAGTGATCATTTATAAGTCTGCAGGTTTGTGAATTGCAGTGCCCCTGAGCTCCATTTTTCAACTCGCTTTCTTGGGAGATGGCCGCAAAAGCGCAGGATTGCTTCAGGCTCTATTCTGGTCCCTGGCGGCAGGCTGAGCCTGGGGTTAATTCTTCTTCCTGATGGGAAAATAGAGTGACCTGTGCCTGTCCCAACACCTAGAGCTAGTCTCTCATAGTTTTCCCCTCTTCCCGTTCATCCTCAGGACAAACTGCAACCTGTACGGAACAGGAGGTTAAAGGTGCTGATTCTCCAAGGAGGGAGATTGCTAGTAAAGCAGCTGGAATGGCGAACCCGAGCACAAGGAGATGAGAAATGAGGTGCGTTTTAGAAACCTTTCGCGATCACACGGTGTACCATCTTCTGGGTTTCTCATGCATGTTTTCGATGTAGGAAGATGCCCTTGAACCTGGAGATTTGGAACCCATGGGATGGGTACCTCGCAGTATTACTTTAAAGGGTCTGCGTTTCCTCACCCAACCTCACCAAACCTCTCATCCCCAAGAGTGTCCACCCTTATGTCTCAATCAGCTGTGGGTCTAGATATGGTCAATCCAGGTAGCATAACTGCCCCTAAACGAATTTTGTAAGAATTTCTCTCTCTTTCACTGTCTTTTTTTCACAGGTTTTTAAAAGTAATTGATTTTTATAATGGGGTTTAGCTGCTTTTCACTGCTGTGTTTATATCACTTCACACCCACTTGACTCACTTACAGAGAGATATCAATACATAGGTTTTAAGATTCTTACTAGTCAGATATATTCTTGGGCCGTGAATAGGGGGTTTTGAGTCCAATTCACTGAGCAAGGAGTAGGTCTTGTCTAGTACATATTGGGTTTATGGAACGGTATCTGAGCTAATTTGAAACCCTTGTTTTATTCATCACCCCACGTCACCTTTCCCGTTAAGCAGCCATTGTGTGTTTTCTAAACGTGTGACTCTGTTCTGTTTTGTAATTCAGTTCAAGGGTAGCGGTTTTTTCATTCCCTCTATAAGTGATATCTTATGATAAGTGTCTTTTTCTGTGTGACTTATTTCACTTAGAATCGTCGTACCTAAAACCACTCATCATGCTGCTACTAGCCTTATGACGTTGATTTCATGGCTGAGTGATATTCCATTGTACATAAGGACCACAACTTCTTTATCCATTTTTCTCTTTCCTGGGATATTTAAGGTGTAACGAAGTTGGAGGTTCTTGTCAACAGAGCAGCCCTAATCTTTGGGGTGCCTGTGTCTTGCTGGTTTTTAATTTTCCCACTTTATACGCCCATGAGTGGAAGTGCCCTATGCTCTCTAAGCTGAGTTTTTTAGATGTTTCAGGACACATCGTACACTTCTCCAGAGTGGCTGTTGGCAATTTACATCCCGCCCATCATCGTAACAAGGCTCCCGTTTCCTCATGGCCTGCCCTGCATTTCTGGTTTTGACACTTTATTCAGCATGGCCCTTTTGACCGATGGGAAGCGAGACTTCTTTGTAGCGCTGATTTGCCTTTCCAGGTTGCTTGGTTGGCCAAAAAGGGCGTATGCGTTTTTTCCTGAATATATTCAGGAAAAAACGCATACGCCCTTTTTGGCCAAGGGCATCTTGTCGAGGTTTTGCTGCTTTTCCTGTGCTTTAAAGGCGATTTGACTCTCCCTCCTGAAATCTGTTTCCTGCAATTCTGCCTTGCTTTCAAATCCTCTTCGTTGCCTTCCCTCAATATATTTGTGGACGAGAGTGATCATTTATAAGTCTGCAGGTTTGTGAATTGCAGTGCCCCTGAGCTCCATTTTTCAACTCGCTTTCTTGGGAGCTGGCCGCAAAAGCGCAGGATTGCTTCAGGCCCTATTCTGGTCCCGGGCGGCAGGCTGAGCCTGGGGTTAATTCTTCTTCCTGATGGGAAAATAGAGTGACCTGTGCCTGTCCCAACACCTAGAGCTAGTCTCTCATTGGTTCCCCCTTCTTCCCGTTCATCCTCAGGACAAATTGCAACCTGTACGGAACAGGAGGTTAAAGGTGCTGATTCTCCAAGGAGGGAGATTGCTAGTAATGCGGCTGGAATGGTGAACCCGAGCACAAGGACATGAGAAATGAGGTGCGTTTTAGAAACCTTTCGCGATCACACGGTGTACCATCTTCTGGGTTTCTCATGCATGTTTTCGATGTAGGAAGATGCCCTTGAACCTGGAGATTTGGGACCCATGGGATGGGTACCACGCAGTATTACTTTAAAGGGTCTGCGTTTCCTCACCCAACCTCACCAAACCTCTCATCCCCAAGAGTGTCCACCCTTATGTCTCAATCAGCTGTGGGTCTAGATATGGTCAATCCAGGTAGCATAACTGCCCCTAAACGAATTTTGTAAGAATTTCTCTCTCTTTCACTGTCTTTTTTTCACAGGTTTTTAAAAGTAATTGATTTTTATAATGGAGTTTAGCTGCTTTTCACTGCTGTGTTTATGTCACTTCACACCCACTTGACTCACTTACAGAGAGATATCAATACATAGGTTTTAAGATTCTTACTAGTCAGATATATTCTTGGGCCGTGAATAGGGGGTTTTGAGTCCAATTCACTGAGCAAGGAGTAGGTCTTGTCTAGTACATATTGGGTTTATGGAACGGTATCTGAGCTAATTTGAAACCCTTGTTTTATTCATCACCCCACCTCACCTTTCCCGTTAAGCAGCCATTGTGTGTTTTCTAAACGTGTGACTCTGTTCTGTTTTGTAATTCAGTTCAAGGGTAGCGGTTTTTTCATTCCCTCTATAAGTGATATCTTATGATAAGTGTCTTTTTCTGTGTGACTTATTTCACTTAGAATCGTTGTACCTAAATCCACTCATCATGCTGCTACTAGCCTTATGACGTTGATTTCATGGCTGAGTGATATTCCATTGTACATAAGGACCACAACTTCTTTATCCATTTTTCTCTTTCCTGGGATATTTAAGGTGTAACGAAGTTGGAGGTTCTTGTCAACAGAGCAGCCCTAAACTTTGGGGTGCCTGTGTCTTGCTGGTTTTTAATGTTCCCACTTTATATGCCCATGAGTGGAAGTGCCCTATGCTCTCTAAGCTGAGTTTTTTAGATGTTTCAGGACACATCGTACACTTCTCCAGAGTGGCTGTTGGCAATTTACATCCCTCCCATCACCGTAACAAGGCTCCCGTTTCCTCATGGCCTGCCCTGCATTTCTGGTTTTGACACTTTATTCAGCATGGCCCTTTTGACCGATGGGAAGCGAGACTTCTTTGTAGCGCTGATTTGCCTTTCCAGGTTGCTTGGTTGGCCAAAAAGGGCGTATGCGTTTTTTCCTGAATATATTCAGGAAAGAACGCATACGCCCTTTTTGGCCAAGGGCATCATTGTCGAGGTTTTGCCGCTTTTCCTGTGCTTTAAAGGCACAAGGAGATGAGAAATGAGGTGTGTTTTAGAAACCTTTCCCGATCACACGGTGTACCATCTTCTGGGTTCCTCATGCATGTTTTCGATGTAGGAAGATGGCCTTGAACCTGGAGATTTGGGACCCATGGGATTGGTAACACGCAGTATTACTTTAAAGGGTCTGCGTTTGCTCACCCAACGTCACCAAACCTCTCAGCCCCAAGAGTGTCCACCCTTATGTCTCAATCAGCTGTGGGTCTATACATGGTCAATCCAGGTGGCATCACAGCCCCTGAACGAATTTTGTAAGAATTTCTCTCTCTTTCACTGTCTTTGTTTCACAGGTTTTTAAAAGTAATTGATTTTTATAATGGGGTTTAGCTGCTTTTCACTGCTGTGTTTAAGTCACTTTACACCCACTTGACTCACTTACAGAGAGATATCAATACATAGGTTTTAAGATTCTTACTAGTCAGATATATTCTTGGGCCGTGAATAGGGGGTGTCGAGTCCAATTCACTGAGCAAGGAGTAGGTCTTGTCTATTACATATTGGGTTTATGGAACGGTATCTGAGCCAATTTGAAACCCTTGTTTTATGCATCACCCCACCTCACCTTTCCCGTTAAGCAGCCATAGTGTGTTTTCTAAACGTGTGACTCTGTTCTGTTTTGTAATTCAGTTCAAGGGTAGCGGTTTTTACATTCCCTCTATAAGTGATATCTTATGATAAGTGTCTTTTTCTCTGTGACTTATTTCACTTAGAATCGTCGTACCTAAATCCTCTCATCATGCTGCTACAAGCCTTATGACGTTGATTTCATGGCTGAGTGATATTCCATTGTACATAAGGACCACAACTTATTTATCCATCTTTCTCTTTCCTGAGATATTTAAGGTGTAACGAAGTGGAGGTTCTTGTCAACAGAGCAGCCCTAAACGTTGTGGTGCCTGTGTCTTGCTGATTTTTAGTTTTCCCAATTTATACGCCCATGAGTGGAAGTGCCCTATGCTCTCTAAGCTGAGTTTTTTAGATGTTTCAGGACACACCGTACACTTCTCCAGAGTGGCTGTTGGCAATTTACATCCCGCCCATCAGCGTAGCAAGGCTCCCGTTTCTCCATGGCCTGCCCTGCATTTCTGGTTTTGACACTTTATTCAGCTTGGCCCTTTTGACCGATGGGAAGCGAGACTTCTTTGTAGCGCTGATTTGCCTTTCCAGGTTGCTTGCTTGGCCAAAAAGGGCGTATGCGTTTTTTCCTGAATATATTCAGGAAAAAACGCATACGCCGTTTTTGGCCAAGGGCATCTTGTCGAGGTTTTGCCGCTTTTCTTGTGCTTTAAAGGCGATTCGAATCTCCCTCCTGAAATCTGTTTCCTGCAATTCTGCCTTGCTTTCAAATCCTCTTCGTTCCCTTCCCTCAATATATTTGTGGACGAGAGTGATCATTTATAAGTCTGCAGGTTTGTGAATTGCAGTGCCCCTGAGCTCCATTTTTCAACTCGCTTTCTTGGGAGCTGGCCGCAAAAGCGCAGGATTGCTTCAGGCCCTATTCTGGTCCCGGGCGGCAGGCTGAGCCTGTGGTTAATTCTTCTTCCTGATGGGAAAATAGAGTGACCTGTGCCTGTCTCAAAACCTAGAGCTAGTCTCTCATTGTTTTCCCCTCTTCCCGTTCATCCTCAGGACAAATTGCAACCTGTACGGAACAGGAGGTTAAAGGTGCTGATTCTCCAAGGAGGGAGATTGCTAGTAAAGCAGCTGGAATGGCGAACCCGAGCACAAGGAGATGAGAAATGAGGTGCGTTTTAGAAACCTTTCGCGATCACACGGTGTACCATCTTCTGGGTTTCTCATGCATGTTTTCGATGTAGGAAGATGCCCTTGAACCTGGAGATTTGGGACCCATGGGATGGGTACCACGCAGTATTACTTTAAAGGGTCTGCGTTTCCTCACCCAACCTCACCAAACCTCTCATCCCCAAGAGTGTCCACCCTTATGTCTCAATCAGCTGTGGGTCTAGATATGGTCAATCCAGGTAGCATAACTGCCCCTAAACGAATTTTGTAAGAATTTCTCTCTCTTTCACTGTCTTTTTTTCACAGGTTTTTAAAAGTAATTGATTTTTATAATGGGGTTTAGCTGCTTTTCACTGCTGTGTTTATGTCACTTCACACCCACTTGACTCACTTACAGAGAGATATCAATACATAGGTTTTAAGATTCTTACTAGTCAGATATATTCTTGGGCCGTGAATAGGGGGTTTTGAGTCCAATTCACTGAGCAAGGAGTAGGTCTTGTCTAGTACATATTGGGTTTATGGAACGGTATCTGAGCTAATTTGAAACCCTTGTTTTATTCATCACCCCACCTCACCTTTCCCGTTAAGCAGCCATTGTGTGTTTTCTAAACGTGTGACTCTGTTCTGTTTTGTAATTCAGTTCAAGGGTAGCGGTTTTTTCATTCCCTCTATAAGTGATATCTTATGATAAGTGTCTTTTTCTGTGTGACTTATTTCACTTAGAATCGTCGTACCTAAATCCACTCATCATGCTGCTACTAGCCTTATGACGTTGATTTCATGGCTGAGTGATATTCCATTGTACATAAGGACCACAACTTCTTTATCCATTTTTCTCTTTCCTGGGATATTTAAGGTGTAACGAAGTTGGAGGTTCTTGTCAACAGAGCAGCCCTAAACTTTGGGGTGCCTGTGTCTTGCTGGTTTTTAATTTTCCCACTTTATATGCCCATGAGTGGAAGTGCCCTATGCTCTCTAAGCTGAGTTTTTTAGATGTTTCAGGACACATCGTACACTTCTCCAGAGTGGCTGTTGGCAATTTACATCCCTCCCATCATCGTAACAAGGCTCCCGTTTCCTCATGGCCTGCCCTGCATTTCTGGTTTTGACACTTTATTCAGCATGGCCCTTTTGACCGATGGGAAGCGAGACTTCTTTGTAGCGCTGATTTGCCTTTCCAGGTTGCTTGGTTGGCCAAAAAGGGCGTATGCGTTTTTTCCTGAATATATTCAGGAAAAAACGCATACGCCCTTTTTGGCCAAGGGCATCTTGTCGAGGTTTTGCCGCTTTTCCTGTGCTTTAAAGGCGATTTGACTCTCTCTCCTGAAATCTGTTTCCTGCAATTCTGCCTTGCTTTCAAATCTTCTTCGTTGCCTTCCCTCAATATATTTGTGGACGAGAGTGATCATTTATAAGTCTGCAGGTTTGTGAATTGCAGTGCGCCTGAGCTCCATTTTTCAACTCGCTTTCTTGGGAGCTGGCCGCAAAAGCGCAGGATTGCTTCAGGCCCTATTCTGGTCCCGGGCGGCAGGCTGAGCCTGTGGTTAATTCTTCTTCCTGATGGGAAAATAGAGTGACCTGTGCCTGTCTCAACACCTAGAGCTAGTCTCTCATTGTTTTCCCCTCTTCCCGTTCATCCTCAGGACAAATTGCAACCTGTACGGAACAGAAGGTTAAAGGTGCTGATTCTCCAAGGAGGGAGATTGCTAGTAAAGCAGCTGGAGTGGCGAACCCGAGCACAAGGAGATGAGAAATGAGGTGCGTTTTAGAAACCTTTCGCGATCACACGGTGTACCATCTTCTGGGTTTCTCATGCATGTTTTCGATGTAGGAAGATGCCCTTGAACCTGGAGATTTGGGACCCATGGGATGGGTACCACGCAGTATTACTTTAAAGGGTCTGCGTTTCCTCACCCAACCTCACCAAACCTCTCATCCCCAAGAGTGTCCACCCTTATATCTCAATCAGCTGTGGGTCTAGATATGGTCAATCCAGGTAGCATAACTGCCCCTAAACGAATTTTGTAAGAATTTCTCTCTCTTTCACTGTCTTTTTTTCACAGGTTTTTAAAAGTAATTGATTTTTATAATGGGGTTTAGCTGCTTTTCACTGCTGTGTTTCTGTCACTTCACACCCACTTGACTCACTTACAGAGAGATATCAATACATAGGTTTTAAGATTCTTACTAGTCAGATATATTCTTGGGCCGTGAATAGGGGGTTTTGAGTCCAATTCACTGAGCAAGGAGTAGGTCTTGTCTAGTACATATTGGGTTTATGGAACGGTATCTGAGCTAATTTGAAACCCTTGTTTTATTCATCACCCCACCTCACCTTTCCCGTTAAGCAGCCATTGTGTGTTTTCTAAACGTGTGACTCTGTTCTGTTTTGTAATTCAGTTCAAGGGTAGCGGTTTTTTCATTCCCTCTATAAGTGATATCTTATGATAAGTGTCTTTTTCTGTGTGACTTATTTCACTTAGAATCGTCGTACCTAAATCCACTCATCATGCTGCTACTAGCCTTATGACGTTGATTTCATGGCTGAGTGATATTCCATTGTACATAAGGACCACAACTTCTTTATCCATTTTTCTCTTTCCTGGGATATTTAAGGTGTAACGAAGTTGGAGGTTCTTGTCAACAGAGCAGCCCTAAACTTTGGGGTGCCTGTGTCTTGCTGGTTTTTAATTTTCCCACTTTATACGCCCATCAGTGGAAGTTCCCTATGCTCTCTAAGCTGAGTTTTTTAGATGTTTCAGGACACATCGTACACTTCTCCAGAGTGGCTGTTGGCAATTTACATCCCGCTCATCATCGTAACAAGGCTCCCGTTTCCTCATGGCCTGCCCTGCATTTCTGGTTTTGACACTTTATTCAGCATGGCCCTTTTGACCGATGGGAAGCGAGACTTCTTTGTAGCGCTGATTTGCCTTTCCAGGTTGCTTGGTTGGCCAAAAAGGGCGTATGCGTTTTTTCCTGAATATATTCAGGAAAAAACGCATACGCCCTTTTTGGCCAAGGGCATCTTGTCGAGGTTTTGCCGCTTTTCCTGTGCTTTAAAGGCGATTTGACTCTCCCTCCTGAAATCTGTTTCCTGCAATTCTGCCTTGCTTTCAAATCCTCTTCGTTGCCTTCCCTCAATATATTTGTGGACGAGAGTGATCATTTATAAGTCTGCAGGTTTGTGAATTGCAGTGCCCCTGAGCTCCATTTTTCAACTAGCTTTCTTGGGAGCTGGCCGCAAAAGCGCAGGATTGCTTCAGGCCCTATTCTGGTCCCGGGCGGCAGGCTGAGCCTGGGGTTAATTCTTCTTCCTGATGGGAAAATAGAGTGACCTGTGCCTGTCCCAACACCTAGAGCTAGTCTCTCATTGGTTCCCCCTTCTTCCCGTTCATCCTCAGGACAAATTGCAACCTGTACGGAACAGGAGGTTAAAGGTGCTGATTCTCCAAGGAGGGAGATTGCTAGTAATGCGGCTGGAATGGCGAACCCGAGCACAAGGACATGAGAAATGAGGTGCGTTTTAGAAACCTTTCGCGATCACACGGTGTACCATCTTCTGGGTTTCTCATGCATGTTTTCGATGTAGGAAGATGCCCTTGAACCTGGAGATTTGGGACCCATGGGATGGGTACCACGCAGTATTACTTTAAAGGGTCTGCGTTTCCTCACCCAACCTCACCAAACCTCTCATCCCCAAGAGTGTCCAACCTTATGTCTCAATCAGCTGTGGGTCTAGATATGGTCAATCCAGGTAGCATAACTGCCCCTAAACGAATTTTGTAAGAATTTCTCTCTCTTTCACTGTCTTTTTTTCACAGGTTTTTAAAAGTAATTGATTTTTATAATGGGGTTTAGCTGCTTTTCACTGCTGTGTTTATGTCACTTCACACCCACTTGACTCACTTACAGAGAGATATCAATACATAGGTTTTAAGATTCTTACTAGTCAGATATATTCTTGGGCCGTGAATAGGGGGTTTTGAGTCCAATTCACTGAGCAAGGAGTAGGTCTTGTCTAGTACATATTGGGTTTATGGAACGGTATCTGAGCTAATTTGAAACCCTTGTTTTATTCATCACCCCACCTCACCTTTCCCGTTAAGCAGCCATTGTGTGTTTTCTAAACGTGTGACTCTGTTCTGTTTTGTAATTCAGTTCAAGGGTAGCGGTTTTTTCATTCCCTCTATAAGTGATATCTTATGATAAGTGTCTTTTTCTGTGTGACTTATTTCACTTAGAATCGTCGTACCTAAATCCACTCATCATGCTGCTACTAGCCTTATGACGTTGATTTCATGGCTGAGTGATATTCCATTGTACATAAGGACCACAACTTCTTTATCCATTTTTCTCTTTCCTGGGATATTTAAGGTGTAACGAAGTTGGAGGTTCTTGTCAACAGAGCAGCCCTAAACTTTGGGGTGCCTGTGTCTTGCTGGTTTTTAATTTTCCCACTTTATACGCCCATGAGTGGAAGTTCCCTATGCTCTCTAAGCTGAGTTTTTTAGATGTTTCAGGACACATCGTACACTTCTCCAGAGTGGCTGTTGGCAATTTACATCCCGCCCATCATCGTAACAAGGCTCCCGTTTCCTCATGGCCTGCCCTGCATTTCTGGTTTTGACACTTTATTCAGCATGGCCCTTTTGACCGATGGGAAGCGAGACTTCTTTGTAGCGCTGATTTGCCTTTCCAGGTTGCTTGGTTGGCCAAAAAGGGCGTATGCGTTTTTTCCTGAATATATTCAGGAAAAAACGCATACGCCCTTTTTGGCCAAGGGCATCTTGTCGAGGTTTTGCCGCTTTTCCTGTGCTTTAAAGGCGATTTGACTCTCCCTCCTGAAATCTGTTTCCTGCAATTCTGCCTTGCTTTCAAATCCTCTTCGTTGCATTCCCTCAATATATTTGTGGACGAGAGTGATCATTTATAAGTCTGCAGGTTTGTGAATTGCAGTGCCCCTGAGCTCCATTTTTCAACTCGCTTTCTTGGGAGCTGGCCGCAAAAGCGCAGGATTGCTTCAGGCTCTATTCTGGTCCCGGGCGGCAGGCTGAGCCTGTGCTTAATTCTTCTTCCTGATGGGAAAATAGAGTGACCTGTGCCTGTCTCAACACCTAGAGCTAGTCTCTCATTGTTTTCCCCTCTTCCCGTTCATCCTCAGGACAAATTGCAACCTGTACGGAACAGGAGGTTAAAGGTGCTGATTCTCCAAGGAGGGAGATTGCTAGTAAAGCAGCTGGAATGGCGAACCCGAGCACAAGGAGATGAGAAATGAGGTGCGTTTTAGAAACCTTTCACGATCACACGGTGTACCATCTTCTGGGTTTCTCATGCATGTTTTCGATGTAGGAAGATGCCCTTGAACCTGGAGATTTGGGACCCATGGGATGGGTACCACGCAGTATTACTTTAAAGGGTCTGCGTTTCCTCACCCAACCTCACCAAACCTCTCATCCCCAAGAGTGTCCACCCTTATGTCTCAATCAGCTGTGGGTCTAGATATGGTCAATCCAGGTAGCATAACTGCCCCTAAACGAATTTTGTAAGAATTTCTCTCTCTTTCACTGTCTTTTTTTCACAGGTTTTTAAAAGTAATTGATTTTTATAATGGGGTTTAGCTGCTTTTCACTGCTGTGTTTCTGTCACTTCACACCCACTTGACTCACTTACAGAGAGATATCAATACATAGGTTTTAAGATTCTTACTAGTCAGATATATTCTTGGGCCGTGAATAGGGGGTTTTGAGTCCAATTCACTGAGCAAGGAGTAGGTCTTGTCTAGTACATATTGGGTTTATGGAACGGTATCTGAGCTAATTTGAAACCCTTGTTTTATTCATCACCCCACCTCACCTTTCCCGTTAAGCAGCCATTGTGTGTTTTCTAAACGTGTGACTCTGTTCTGTTTTGTAATTCAGTTCAAGGGTAGCGGTTTTTTCATTCCCTCTATAAGTGATATCTTATGATAAGTGTCTTTTTCTGTGTGACTTATTTCACTTAGAATCGTCGTACCTAAATCCACTCATCATGCTGCTACTAGCCTTATGACGTTGATTTCATGGCTGAGTGATATTCCATTGTACATAAGGACCACAACTTCTTTATCCATTTTTCTCTTTCCTGGGATATTTAAGGTGTAACGAAGTCGGAGGTTCTTGTCAACAGAGCAGCCCTAAACTTTGGGGTGCCTGTGTCTTGCTGGTTTTTAATTTTCCCACTTTATATGCCCATGAGTGGAAGTGCCCTATGCTCTCTAAGCTGAGTTTTTTAGATGTTTCAGGACACATCGTACACTTCTCCAGAGTGGCTGTTGGCAATTTACATCCCTCCCATCATCGTAACAAGGCTCCCGTTTCCTCATGGCCTGCCCTGCATTTCTGGTTTTGACACTTTATTCAGCATGGCCCTTTTGACCGATGGGAAGCGAGACTTCTTTGTAGCGCTGATTTGCCTTTCCAGGTTGCTTGGTTGGCCAATAAGGGCGTATGCGTTTTTTCCTGAATATATTCAGGAAAAAACGCATACGCCCTTTTTGGCCAAGGGCATCTTGTCGAGGTTTTGCCGCTTTTCCTGTGCTTTAAAGGCGATTTGACTCTCTCTCCTGAAATCTGTTCCCTGCAATTCTGCCTTGCTTTCAAATCCTCTTCGTTGCCTTCCCTCAATATATTTGTGGACGAGAGTGATCATTTATAAGTCTGCAGGTTTGTGAATTGCAGTGCGCCTGAGCTCCATTTTTCAACTCGCTTTCTTGGGAGCTGGCCGCAAAAGCTCAGGATTGCTTCAGGCCCTATTCTGGTCCCGGGCGGCAGGCTGAGCCTGTGGTTAATTCTTCTTCCTGATGGGAAAATAGAGTGACCTGTGCCTGTCTCAACACCTAGAGCTAGTCTCTCATTGTTTTCCCCTCTTCCCGTTCATCCTCAGGACAAATTGCAACCTGTACGGAACAGAAGGTTAAAGGTGCTGATTCTCCAAGGAGGGAGATTGCTAGTAAAGCAGCTGGAATGGCGAACCCGAGCACAAGGAGATGAGAAATGAGGTGCGTTTTAGAAACCTTTCGCGATCACACGGTGTACCATCTTCTGGGTTTCTCATGCATGTTTTCGATGTAGGAAGATGCCCTTGAACCTGGAGATTTGGGACCCATGGGATGGGTACCACGCAGTATTACTTTAAAGGGTCTGCGTTTCCTCACCCAACCTCACCAAACCTCTCATCCCCAAGAGTGTCCACCCTTATGTCTCAATCAGCTGTGGGTCTAGATATGGTCAATCCAGGTAGCATAACTGCCCCTAAACGAATTTTGTAAGAATTTCTCTCTCTTTCACTGTCTTTTTTTCACAGGTTTTTAAAAGTAATTGATTTTTATAATGGGGTTTAGCTGCTTTTCACTGCTGTGTTTCTGTCACTTCACACCCACTTGACTCACTTACAGAGAGATATCAATACATAGGTTTTAAGATTCTTACTAGTCAGATATATTCTTGGGCCGTGAATAGGGGGTTTTGAGTCCAATTCACTGAGCAAGGAGTAGGTCTTGTCTAGTACATATTGGGTTTATGGAACGGTATCTGAGCTAATTTGAAACCCTTGTTTTATTCATCACCCCACCTCACCTTTCCCGTTAAGCAGCCATTGTGTGTTTTCTAAACGTGTGACTCTGTTCTGTTTTGTAATTCAGTTCAAGGGTAGCGGTTTTTTCATTCCCTCTATAAGTGATATCTTATGATAAGTGTCTTTTTCTGTGTGACTTATTTCACTTAGAATCGTCGTACCTAAATCCACTCATCATGCTGCTACTAGCCTTATGACGTTGATTTCATGGCTGAGTGATATTCCATTGTACATAAGGACCACAACTTCTTTATCCATTTTTCTCTTTCCTGGGATATTTAAGGTGTAACGAAGTTGGAGGTTCTTGTCAACAGAGCAGCCCTAAACTTTGGGGTGCCTGTGTCTTGCTGGTTTTTAATTTTCCCACTTTATACGCCCATGAGTGGAAGTGCCCTATGCTCTCTAAGCTGAGTTTTTTAGATGTTTCAGGACACATCGTACACTTCTCCAGAGTGGCTGTTGGCAATTTACATCCCGCCCATCATCGTAACAAGGCTCCCGTTTCCTCATGGCCTGCCCTGCATTTCTGGTTTTGACACTTTATTCAGCATGGCCCTTTTGACCGATGGGAAGCGAGACTTCTTTGTAGCGCTGATTTGCCTTTCCAGGTTGCTTGCTTGGCCAAAAAGGGCGTATGCGTTTTTTCCTGAATATATTCAGGAAAAAACGCATACGCCCTTTTTGGCCAAGGGCATCTTGTCGAGGTTTTGCCGCTTTTCCTGTGCTTTAAAGGCGATTTGACTCTCCCTCCTGAAATCTGTTTCCTGCAATTCTGCCTTGCTTTCAAATCCTCTTCGTTGCCTTCCCTCAATATATTTGTGGACGAGAGTGATCATTTATAAGTCTGCAGGTTTGTGAATTGCAGTGCGCCTGAGCTCCATTTTTCAACTCGCTTTCTTGGGAGCTGGCCGCAAAAGCGCAGGATTGCTTCAGGCCCTATTCTGGTCCCGGGCGGCAGGCTGAGCCTGTGGTTAATTCTTCTTCCTGATGGGAAAATAGAGTGACCTGTGCCTGTCTCAACACCTAGAGCTAATCTCTCATTGTTTTCCCCTCTTCCCGTTCTTCCTCAGGACAAATTGCAACCTGTACGGAACAGGAGGTTAAAGATGCTGATTCTCCAAGGAGGGAGATTGCTAGTAAAGCAGCTGGAATGGCGAACCCGAGCACAAGGAGATGAGAAATGAGGTGCGTTTTAGAAACCTTTCGCGATCACACGGTGTACCATCTTCTGGGTTTCTCATGCATGTTTTCGATGTAGGAAGATGCCCTTGAACCTGGAGATTTGGGACCCATGGGATGGGTACCACGCAGTATTACTTTAAAGGGTCTGCGTTTCCTCACCCAACCTCACCAAACCTCTCATCCCCAAGAGTGTCCACCCTTATGTCTCAATCAGCTGTGGGTCTAGATATGGTCAATCCAGGTAGCATAACTGCCCCTAAACGAATTTTGTAAGAATTTCTCTCTCTTTCACTGTCTTTTTTTCACAGGTTTTTAAAAGTAATTGATTTTTATAATGGGGTTTAGCTGCTTTTCACTGCTGTGTTTATGTCACTTCACACCCACTTGACTCACTTACAGAGAGATATCAATACATAGGTTTTAAGATTCTTACTAGTCAGATATATTCTTGGGCCGTGAATAGGAGGTTTTGAGTCCAATTCACTGAGCAAGGAGTAGGTCTTGTCTAGTACATATTGGGTTTATGGAACGGTATCTGAGCTAATTTGAAACCCTTGTTTTATTCATCACCCCACCTCACCTTTCCCGTTAAGCAGCCATTGTGTGTTTTCTAAACGTGTGACTCTGTTCTGTTTTGTAATTCAGTTCAAGGGTAGCGGTTTTTTCATTCCCTCTATAAGTGATATCTTATGATAAGTGTCTTTTTCTGTGTGACTTATTTCACTTAGAATCGTCGTACCTAAATCCACTCATCATGCTGCTACTAGCCTTATGACGTTGATTTCATGGCTGAGTGATATTCCATTGTACATAAGGACCACAACTTCTTTATCCATTTTTCTCTTTCCTGGGATATTTAAGGTGTAACGAAGTTGGAGGTTCTTGTCAACAGAGCAGCCCTAAACTTTGGGGTGCCTGTGTCTTGCTGGTTTTTAATTTTCCCACTTTATACGCCCATGAGTGGAAGTGCCCTATGCTCTCTAAGCTGAGTTTTTTAGATGTTTCAGGACACATCGTACACTTCTCCAGAGTGGCTGTTGGCAATTTACATCCCGCCCATGATCGTAACAAGGCTCCCGTTTCCTCATGGCCTGCCCTGCATTTCTGGTTTTGACACTTTATTCAGCATGGCCCTTTTGACCGATGGGAAGCGAGACTTCTTTGTAGCGCTGATTTGCCTTTCCAGGTTGCTTGGTTGGCCAAAAAGGGCGTATGCGTTTTTTCCTGAATATATTCAGGAAAAAACGCATACGCCCTTTTTGGCCAAGGGCATCTTGTCGAGGTTTTGCCGCTTTTCCTGTGCTTTAAAGGCGATTTGACTCTCCCTCCTGAAATCTGTTTCCTGCAATTCTGCCTTGCTTTCAAATCCTCTTCGTTGCCTTCCCTCAATATATTTGTGGACGAGAGTGATCATTTATAAGTCTGCAGGTTTGTGAATTGCAGTGCCCCTGAGCTCCATTTTTCAACTCGCTTTCTTGGGAGCTGGCCGCAAAAGCGCAGGATTGCTTCAGGCCCTATTCTGGTCCCGGGCGGCAGGCTGACCCTGGGGTTAATTCTTCTTCCTGATGGGAAAATAGAGTGACCTGTGCCTGTCCCAACACCTAGAGCTAGTCTCTCATAGTTTTCCCCTCTTCCCGTTCATCCTCAGGACAAACTGCAACCTGTACGGAACAGGAGGTTAAAGGTGCTGATTCTCCAAGGAGGGAGATTGCTAGTAAAGCAGCTGGAATGGCGAACCCGAGCACAAGGAGATGAGAAATGAGGTGCGTTTTAGAAACCTTTCGCGATCACACGGTGTACCATCTTCTGGGTTTCTCATGCATGTTTTCGATGTAGGAAGATGCCCTTGAACCTGGAGATTTGGAACCCATGGGATGGGTACCACGCAGTATTACTTTAAAGGGTCTGCGTTTCCTCACCCAACCTCACCAAACCTCTCATCCCCAAGAGTGTCCACCCTTATGTCTCAATCAGCTGTGGGTCTAGATATGGTCAATCCAGGTAGCATAACTGCCCCTAAACGAATTTTGTAAGAATTTCTCTCTCTTTCACTGTCTTTTTTTCACAGGTTTTTAAAAGTAATTGATTTTTATAATGGGGTTTAGCTGCTTTTCACTGCTGTGTTTATGTCACTTCACACCCACTTGACTCACTTACAGAGAGATATCAATACATAGGTTTTAAGATTCTTACTAGTCAGATATATTCTTGGGCCGTGAATAGGGGGTTTTGAGTCCAATTCACTGAGCAAGGAGTAGGTCTTGTCTAGTACATATTGGGTTTATGGAACGGTATCTGAGCTAATTTGAAACCCTTGTTTTATTCATCACCCCACCTCACCTTTCCCGTTAAGCAGCCATTGTGTGTTTTCTAAACGTGTGACTCTGTTCTGTTTTGTAATTCAGTTCAAGGGTAGCGGTTTTTTCATTCCCTCTATAAGTGATATCTTATGATAAGTGTCTTTTTCTGTGTGACTTATTTCACTTAGAATCGTCGTACCTAAAACCACTCATCATGCTGCTACTAGCCTTATGACGTTGATTTCATGGCTGAGTGATATTCCATTGTACATAAGGACCACAACTTCTTTATCCATTTTTCTCTTTCCTGGGATATTTAAGGTGTAACGAAGTTGGAGGTTCTTGTCAACAGGCAGCCCGAATCTTTGGGGTGCCTGTGTCTTGCTGGTTTTTAATTTTCCCACTTTATACGCCCATGAGTGGAAGTGCCCTATGCTCTCTAAGCTGAGTTTTTTAGATGTTTCAGGACACATCGTACACTTCTCCAGAGTGGCTGTTGGCAATTTACATCCCGCCCATGATCGTAACAAGGCTCCCGTTTCCTCATGGCCTGCCCTGCATTTCTGGTTTTGACACTTTATTCAGCATGGCCCTTTTGACCGATGGGAAGCGAGACTTCTTTGTAGCGCTGATTTGCCTTTCCAGGTTGCTTGGTTGGCCAAAAAGGGCGTATGCGTTTTTTCCTGAATATATTCAGGAAAAAACGCATACGCCCTTTTTGGCCAAGGGCATCTTGTCGAGGTTTTGCCGCTTTTCCTGTGCTTTAAAGGCGATTTGACTCTCCCTCCTGAAATCTGTTTCCTGCAATTCTGCCTTGCTTTCAAATCCTCTTCGTTGCCTTCCCTCAATATATTTGTGGACGAGAGTGATCATTTATAAGTCTGCAGGTTTGTGAATTGCAGTGCCCCTGAGCTCCATTTTTCAACTCGCTTTCTTGGGAGCTGGCCGCAAAAGCGCAGGATTGCTTCAGGCCCTATTCTGGTCCCGGGCGGCAGGCTGAGCCTGGGGTTAATTCTTCTTCCTGATGGGAAAATAGAGTGACCTGTGCCTGTCCCAACACCTAGAGCTAGTCTCTCATTGGTTCCCCCTTCTTCCCGTTCATCCTCAGGACAAATTGCAACCTGTACGGAACAGGAGGTTAAAGGTGCTGATTCTCCAAGGAGGGAGATTGCTAGTAATGCGGCTGGAATGGCGAACCCGAGCACAAGGACATGAGAAATGAGGTGCGTTTTAGAAACCTTTCGCGATCACACGGTGTACCATCTTCTGGGTTTCTCATGCATGTTTTCGATGTAGGAAGATGCCCTTGAACCTGGAGATTTGGGACCCATGGGATGGGTACCACGCAGTATTACTTTAAAGGGTCTGCGTTTCCTCACCCAACCTCACCAAACCTCTCATCCCCAAGAGTGTCCACCCTTATGTCTCAATCAGCTGTGGGTCTAGATATGGTCAATCCAGGTAGCATAACTGCCCCTAAACGAATTTTGTAAGAATTTATCTCTCTTTCACTGTCTTTTTTTCACAGGTTTTTAAAAGTAATTGATTTTTATAATGGGGTTTAGCTGCTTTTCACTGCTGTGTTTCTGTCACTTCACACCCACTTGACTCACTTACAGAGAGATATCAATACATAGGTTTTAAGATTCTTACTAGTCAGATATATTCTTGGGCCGTGAATAGGGGGTTTTGAGTCCAATTCACTGAGCAAGGAATAGGTCTTGTCTAGTACATATTGGGTTTATGGAACGGTATCTGAGCTAATTTGAAACCCTTGTTTTATTCATCACCCCACCTCACCTTTCCCGTTAAGCAGCCATTGTGTGTTTTCTAAACGTGTGACTCTGTTCTGTTTTGTAATTCAGTTCAAGGGTAGCGGTTTTTTCATTCCCTCTATAAGTGATATCTTATGATAAGTGTCTTTTTCTGTGTGACTTATTTCACTTAGAATCGTCGTACCTAAATCCACTCATCATGCTGCTACTAGCCTTATGACGTTGATTTCATGGCTGAGTGATATTCCATTGTACATAAGGACCACAACTTCTTTATCCATTTTTCTCTTTCCTGGGATATTTAAGGTGTAACGAAGTTGGAGGTTCTTGTCAACAGAGCAGCCCTAAACTTTGGGGTGCCTGTGTCTTGCTGGTTTTTAATTTTCCCACTTTATATGCCCATGAGTGGAAGTGCCCTATGCTCTCTAAGCTGAGTTTTTTAGATGTTTCAGGACACATCGTACACTTCTCCAGAGTGGCTGTTGGCAATTTACATCCCTCCCATCATCGTAACAAGGCTCCCGTTTCCTCATGGCCTGCCCTGCATTTCTGGTTTTGACACTTTATTCAGCATGGCCCTTTTGACCGATGGGAAGCGAGACTTCTTTGTAGCGCTGATTTGCCTTTCCAGGTTGCTTGGTTGGCCAAAAAGGGCGTATGCGTTTTTTCCTGAATATATTCAGGAAAAAACGCATACGCCCTTTTTGGCCAAGGGCATCTTGTCGAGGTTTTGCCGCTTTTCCTGTGCTTTAAAGGCGATTTGACTCTCTCTCCTGAAATCTGTTTCCTGCAATTCTGCCTTGCTTTCAAATCCTCTTCGTTGCCTTCCCTCAATATATTTGTGGACGAGAGTGATCATTTATAAGTCTGCAGGTTTGTGAATTGCAGTGCGCCTGAGCTCCATTTTTCAACTCGCTTTCTTGGGAGCTGGCCGCAAAAGCGCAGGATTGCTTCAGGCCCTATTCTGGTCCCGGGCGGCAGGCTGAGCCTGTGGTTAATTCTTCTTCCTGATGGGAAAATAGAGTGACCTGTGCCTGTCTCAACACCTAGAGCTAGTCTCTCATTGTTTTCCCCTCTTCCCGTTCATCCTCAGGACAAATTGCAACCTGTACGGAACAGAAGGTTAAAGGTGCTGATTCTCCAAGGAGGGAGATTGCTAGTAAAGCAGCTGGAGTGGCGAACCCGAGCACAAGGAGATGAGAAATGAGGTGCGTTTTAGAAACCTTTCGCGATCACACGGTGTACCATCTTCTGGGTTTCTCATGCATGTTTTCGATGTAGGAAGATGCCCTTGAACCTGGAGATTTGGGACCCATGGGATGGGTACCACGCAGTATTACTTTAAAGGGTCTGCGTTTCCTCACCCAACCTCACCAAACCTCTCATCCCCAAGAGTGTCCACCCTTATATCTCAATCAGCTGTGGGTCTAGATATGGTCAATCCAGGTAGCATAACTGCCCCTAAACGAATTTTGTAAGAATTTCTCTCTCTTTCACTGTCTTTTTTTCACAGGTTCTTAAAAGTAATTGATTTTTATAATGGGGTTTAGCTGCTTTTCACTGCTGTGTTTCTGTCACTTCACACCCACTTGACTCACTTACAGAGAGATATCAATACATAGGTTTTAAGATTCTTACTAGTCAGATATATTCTTGGGCCGTGAATAGGGGGTTTTGAGTCCAATTCACTGAGCAAGGAGTAGGTCTTGTCTAGTACATATTGGGTTTATGGAACGGTATCTGAGCTAATTTGAAACCCTTGTTTTATTCATCACCCCACCTCACCTTTCCCGTTAAGCAGCCATTGTGTGTTTTCTAAACGTGTGACTCTGTTCTGTTTTGTAATTCAGTTCAAGGGTAGCGGTTTTTTCATTCCCTCTATAAGTGATATCTTATGATAAGTGTCTTTTTCTGTGTGACTTATTTCACTTAGAATCGTCGTACCTAAATCCACTCATCATGCTGCTACTAGCCTTATGACGTTGATTTCATGGCTGAGTGATATTCCATTGTACATAAGGACCACAACTTCTTTATCCATTTTTCTCTTTCCTGGGATATTTAAGGTGTAACGAAGTTGGAGGTTCTTGTCAACAGAGCAGCCCTAAACTTTGGGGTGCCTGTGTCTTGCTGGTTTTTAATTTTCCCACTTTATACGCCCATCAGTGGAAGTTCCCTATGCTCTCTACGCTGAGTTTTTTAGATGTTTCAGGACACATCGTACACTTCTCCAGAGTGGCTGTTGGCAATTTACATCCCGCTCATCATCGTAACAAGGCTCCCGTTTCCTCATGGCCTGCCCTGCATTTCTGGTTTTGACACTTTATTCAGCATGGCCCTTTTGACCGATGGGAAGCGAGACTTCTTTGTAGCGCTGATTTGCCTTTCCAGGTTGCTTGGTTGGCCAAAAAGGGCGTATGCGTTTTTTCCTGAATATATTCAGGAAAAAACGCATACGCCCTTTTTGGCCAAGGGCATCTTGTCGAGGTTTTGCCGCTTTTCCTGTGCTTTAAAGGCGATTTGACTCTCCCTCCTGAAATCTGTTTCCTGCAATTCTGCCTTGCTTTCAAATCCTCTTCGTTGCCTTCCCTCAATATATTTGTGGACGAGAGTGATCATTTATAAGTCTGCAGGTTTGTGAATTGCAGTGCCCCTGAGCTCCATTTTTCAACTAGCTTTCTTGGGAGCTGGCCGCAAAAGCGCAGGATTGCTTCAGGCCCTATTCTGGTCCCGGGCGGCAGGCTGAGCCTGGGGTTAATTCTTCTTCCTGATGGGAAAATAGAGTGACCTGTGCCTGTCCCAACACCTAGAGCTAGTCTCTCATTGGTTCCCCCTTCTTCCCGTTCATCCTCAGGACAAATTGCAACCTGTACGGAACAGGAGGTTAAAGGTGCTGATTCTCCAAGGAGGGAGATTGCTAGTAATGCGGCTGGAATGGCGAACCCGAGCACAAGGACATGAGAAATGAGGTGCGTTTTAGAAACCTTTCGCGATCACACGGTGTACCATCTTCTGGGTTTCTCATGCATGTTTTCGATGTAGGAAGATGCCCTTGAACCTGGAGATTTGGGACCCATGGGATGGGTACCACGCAGTATTACTTTAAAGGGTCTGCGTTTCCTCACCCAACCTCACCAAACCTCTCATCCCCAAGAGTGTCCAACCTTATGTCTCAATCAGCTGTGGGTCTAGATATGGTCAATCCAGGTAGCATAACTGCCCCTAAACGAATTTTGTAAGAATTTCTCTCTCTTTCACTGTCTTTTTTTCACAGGTTTTTAAAAGTAATTGATTTTTATAATGGGGTTTAGCTGCTTTTCACTGCTGTGTTTATGTCACTTCACACCCACTTGACTCACTTACAGAGAGATATCAATACATAGGTTTTAAGATTCTTACTAGTCAGATATATTCTTGGGCCGTGAATAGGGGGTTTTGAGTCCAATTCACTGAGCAAGGAGTAGGTCTTGTCTAGTACATATTGGGTTTATGGAACGGTATCTGAGCTAATTTGAAACCCTTGTTTTATTCATCACCCCACCTCACCTTTCCCGTTAAGCAGCCATTGTGTGTTTTCTAAACGTGTGACTCTGTTCTGTTTTGTAATTCAGTTCAAGGGTAGCGGTTTTTTCATTCCCTCTATAAGTGATATCTTATGATAAGTGTCTTTTTCTGTGTGACTTATTTCACTTAGAATCGTCGTACCTAAATCCACTCATCATGCTGCTACTAGCCTTATGACGTTGATTTCATGGCTGAGTGATATTCCATTGTACATAAGGACCACAACTTCTTTATCCATTTTTCTCTTTCCTGGGATATTTAAGGTGTAACGAAGTTGGAGGTTCTTGTCAACAGAGCAGCCCTAAACTTTGGGGTGCCTGTGTCTTGCTGGTTTTTAATTTTCCCACTTTATACGCCCATCAGTGGAAGTTCCCTATGCTCTCTAAGCTGAGTTTTTTAGATGTTTCAGGACACATCGTACACTTCTCCAGAGTGGCTGTTGGCAATTTACATCCCGCTCATCATCGTAACAAGGCTCCCGTTTCCTCATGGCCTGCCCTGCATTTCTGGTTTTGACACTTTATTCAGCATGGCCCTTTTGACCGATGGGAAGCGAGACTTCTTTGTAGCGCTGATTTGCCTTTCCAGGTTGCTTGGTTGGCCAAAAAGGGCGTATGCGTTTTTTCCTGAATATATTCAGGAAAAAACGCATACGCCCTTTTTGGCCAAGGGCATCTTGTCGAGGTTTTGCCGCTTTTCCTGTGCTTTAAAGGCGATTTGACTCTCCCTCCTGAAATCTGTTTCCTGCAATTCTGCCTTGCTTTCAAATCCTCTTCGTTGCCTTCCCTCAATATATTTGTGGACGAGAGTGATCATTTATAAGTCTGCAGGTTTGTGAATTGCAGTGCCCCTGAGCTCCATTTTTCAACTAGCTTTCTTGGGAGCTGGCCGCAAAAGCGCAGGATTGCTTCAGGCCCTATTCTGGTCCCGGGCGGCAGGCTGAGCCTGGGGTTAATTCTTCTTCCTGATGGGAAAATAGAGTGACCTGTGCCTGTCCCAACACCTAGAGCTAGTCTCTCATTGGTTCCCCCTTCTTCCCGTTCATCCTCAGGACAAATTGCAACCTGTACGGAACAGGAGGTTAAAGGTGCTGATTCTCCAAGGAGGGAGATTGCTAGTAATGCGGCTGGAATGGCGAACCCGAGCACAAGGACATGAGAAATGAGGTGCGTTTTAGAAACCTTTCGCGATCACACGGTGTACCATCTTCTGGGTTTCTCATGCATGTTTTCGATGTAGGAAGATGCCCTTGAACCTGGAGATTTGGGACCCATGGGATGGGTACCACGCAGTATTACTTTAAAGGGTCTGCGTTTCCTCACCCAACCTCACCAAACCTCTCATCCCCAAGAGTGTCCAACCTTATGTCTCAATCAGCTGTGGGTCTAGATATGGTCAATCCAGGTAGCATAACTGCCCCTAAACGAATTTTGTAAGAATTTCTCTCTCTTTCACTGTCTTTTTTTCACAGGTTTTTAAAAGTAATTGATTTTTATAATGGGGTTTAGCTGCTTTTCACTGCTGTGTTTATGTCACTTCACACCCACTTGACTCACTTACAGAGAGATATCAATACATAGGTTTTAAGATTCTTACTAGTCAGATATATTCTTGGGCCGTGAATAGGGGGTTTTGAGTCCAATTCACTGAGCAAGGAGTAGGTCTTGTCTAGTACATATTGGGTTTATGGAACGGTATCTGAGCTAATTTGAAACCCTTGTTTTATTCATCACCCCACCTCACCTTTCCCGTTAAGCAGCCATTGTGTGTTTTCTAAACGTGTGACTCTGTTCTGTTTTGTAATTCAGTTCAAGGGTAGCGGTTTTTTCATTCCCTCTATAAGTGATATCTTATGATAAGTGTCTTTTTCTGTGTGACTTATTTCACTTAGAATCGTCGTACCTAAATCCACTCATCATGCTGCTACTAGCCTTATGACGTTGATTTCATGGCTGAGTGATATTCCATTGTACATAAGGACCACAACTTCTTTATCCATTTTTCTCTTTCCTGGGATATTTAAGGTGTAACGAAGTTGGAGGTTCTTGTCAACAGGCAGCCCGAATCTTTGGGGTGCCTGTGTCTTGCTGGTTTTTAATTTTCCCACTTTATACGCCCATGAGTGGAAGTGCCCTATGCTCTCTAAGCTGAGTTTTTTAGATGTTTCAGGACACATCGTACACTTCTCCAGAGTGGCTGTTGGCAATTTACATCCCGCCCATGATCGTAACAAGGCTCCCGTTTCCTCATGGCCTGCCCTGCATTTCTGGTTTTGACACTTTATTCAGCATGGCCCTTTTGACCGATGGGAAGCGAGACTTCTTTGTAGCGCTGATTTGCCTTTCCAGGTTGCTTGGTTGGCCAAAAAGGGCGTATGCGTTTTTTCCTGAATATATTCAGGAAAAAACGCATACGCCCTTTTTGGCCAAGGGCATCTTGTCGAGGTTTTGCCGCTTTTCCTGTGCTTTAAAGGCGATTTGACTCTCCCTCCTGAAATCTGTTTCCTGCAATTCTGCCTTGCTTTCAAATCCTCTTCGTTGCCTTCCCTCAATATATTTGTGGACGAGAGTGATCATTTATAAGTCTGCAGGTTTGTGAATTGCAGTGCCCCTGAGCTCCATTTTTCAACTCGCTTTCTTGGGAGCTGGCCGCAAAAGCGCAGGATTGCTTCAGGCCCTATTCTGGTCCCGGGCGGCAGGCTGACCCTGGGGTTAATTCTTCTTCCTGATGGGAAAATAGAGTGACCTGTGCCTGTCCCAACACCTAGAGCTAGTCTCTCATAGTTTTCCCCTCTTCCCGTTCATCCTCAGGACAAACTGCAACCTGTACGGAACAGGAGGTTAAAGGTGCTGATTCTCCAAGGAGGGAGATTGCTAGTAAAGCAGCTGGAATGGCGAACCCGAGCACAAGGAGATGAGAAATGAGGTGCGTTTTAGAAACCTTTCGCGATCACACGGTGTACCATCTTCTGGGTTTCTCATGCATGTTTTCGATGTAGGAAGATGCCCTTGAACCTGGAGATTTGGGACCCATGGGATGGGTACCACGCAGTATTACTTTAAAGGGTCTGCGTTTCCTCACCCAACCTCACCAAACCTCTCATCCCCAAGAGTGTCCACCCTTATGTCTCAATCAGCTGTGGGTCTAGATATGGTCAATCCAGGTAGCATAACTGCCCCTAAACGAATTTTGTAAGAATTTCTCTCTCTTTCACTGTCTTTTTTTCACAGGTTTTTAAAAGTAATTGATTTTTATAATGGGGTTTAGCTGCTTTTCACTGCTGTGTTTATGTCACTTCACACCCACTTGACTCACTTACAGAGAGATATCAATACATAGGTTTTAAGATTCTTACTAGTCAGATATATTCTTGGGCCGTGAATAGGGGGTTTTGAGTCCAATTCACTGAGCAAGGAGTAGGTCTTGTCTAGTACATATTGGGTTTATGGAACGGTATCTGAGCTAATTTGAAACCCTTGTTTTATTCATCACCCCACGTCACCTTTCCCGTTAAGCAGCCATTGTGTGTTTTCTAAACGTGTGACTCTGTTCTGTTTTGTAATTCAGTTCAAGGGTAGCGGTTTTTTCATTCCCTCTATAAGTGATATCTTATGATAAGTGTCTTTTTCTGTGTGACTTATTTCACTTAGAATCGTCGTACCTAAAACCACTCATCATGCTGCTACTAGCCTTATGACGTTGATTTCATGGCTGAGTGATATTCCATTGTACATAAGGACCACAACTTCTTTATCCATTTTTCTCTTTCCTGGGATATTTAAGGTGTAACGAAGTTGGAGGTTCTTGTCAACAGGCAGCCCGAATCTTTGGGGTGCCTGTGTCTTGCTGGTTTTTAATTTTCCCACTTTATACGCCCATGAGTGGAAGTGCCCTATGCTCTCTAAGCTGAGTTTTTTAGATGTTTCAGGACACATCGTACACTTCTCCAGAGTGGCTGTTGGCAATTTACATCCCGCCCATCATCGTAACAAGGCTCCCGTTTCCTCATGGCCTGCCCTGCATTTCTGGTTTTGACACTTTATTCAGCATGGCCCTTTTGACCGATGGGAAGCGAGACTTCTTTGTAGCGCTGATTTGCCTTTCCAGGTTGCTTGGTTGGCCAAAAAGGGCGTATGCGTTTTTTCCTGAATATATTCAGGAAAAAACGCATACGCCCTTTTTGGCCAAGGGCATCTTGTCGAGGTTTTGCCGCTTTTCCTGTGCTTTAAAGGCGATTTGACTCTCCCTCCTGAAATCTGTTTCCTGCAATTCTGCCTTGCTTTCAAATCCTCTTCGTTGCCTTCCCTCAATATATTTGTGGACGAGAGTGATCATTTATAAGTCTGCAGGTTTGTGAATTGCAGTGCCCCTGAGCTCCATTTTTCAACTCGCTTTCTTGGGAGCTGGCCGCAAAAGCGCAGGATTGCTTCAGGCCCTATTCTGGTCCCGGGCGGCAGGCTGAGCCTGGGGTTAATTCTTCTTCCTGATGGGAAAATAGAGTGACCTGTGCCTGTCCCAACACCTAGAGCTAGTCTCTCATTGGTTCCCCCTTCTTCCCGTTCATCCTCAGGACAAATTGCAACCTGTACGGAACAGGAGGTTAAAGGTGCTGATTCTCCAAGGAGGGAGATTGCTAGTAATGCGGCTGGAATGGCGAACCCGAGCACAAGGACATGAGAAATGAGGTGCGTTTTAGAAACCTTTCGCGATCACACGGTGTACCATCTTCTGGGTTTCTCATGCATGTTTTCGATGTAGGAAGATGCCCTTGAACCTGGAGATTTGGGACCCATGGGATGGGTACCACGCAGTATTACTTTAAAGGGTCTGCGTTTCCTCACCCAACCTCACCAAACCTCTCATCCCCAAGAGTGTCCACCCTTATGTCTCAATCAGCTGTGGGTCTAGATATGGTCAATCCAGGTAGCATAACTGCCCCTAAACGAATTTTGTAAGAATTTCTCTCTCTTTCACTGTCTTTTTTTCACAGGTTTTTAAAAGTAATTGATTTTTATAATGGGGTTTAGCTGCTTTTCACTGCTGTGTTTCTGTCACTTCACACCCACTTGACTCACTTACAGAGAGATATCAATACATAGGTTTTAAGATTCTTACTAGTCAGATATATTCTTGGGCCGTGAATAGGGGGTTTTGAGTCCAATTCACTGAGCAAGGAGTAGGTCTTGTCTAGTACATATTGGGTTTATGGAACGGTATCTGAGCTAATTTGAAACCCTTGTTTTATTCATCACCCCACCTCACCTTTCCCGTTAAGCAGCCATTGTGTGTTTTCTAAACGTGTGACTCTGTTCTGTTTTGTAATTCAGTTCAAGGGTAGCGGTTTTTTCATTCCCTCTATAAGTGATATCTTATGATAAGTGTCTTTTTCTGTGTGACTTATTTCACTTAGAATCGTCGTACCTAAATCCACTCATCATGCTGCTACTAGCCTTATGACGTTGATTTCATGGCTGAGTGATATTCCATTGTACATAAGGACCACAACTTCTTTATCCATTTTTCTCTTTCCTGGGATATTTAAGGTGTAACGAAGTTGGAGGTTCTTGTCAACAGAGCAGCCCTAAACTTTGGGGTGCCTGTGTCTTGCTGGTTTTTAATTTTCCCACTTTATATGCCCATGAGTGGAAGTGCCCTATGCTCTCTAAGCTGAGTTTTTTAGATGTTTCAGGACACATCGTACACTTCTCCAGAGTGGCTGTTGGCAATTTACATCCCTCCCATCATCGTAACAAGGCTCCCGTTTCCTCATGGCCTGCCCTGCATTTCTGGTTTTGACACTTTATTCAGCATGGCCCTTTTGACCGATGGGAAGCGAGACTTCTTTGTAGCGCTGATTTGCCTTTCCAGGTTGCTTGGTTGGCCAAAAAGGGCGTATGCGTTTTTTCCTGAATATATTCAGGAAAAAACGCATACGCCCTTTTTGGCCAAGGGCATCTTGTCGAGGTTTTGCCGCTTTTCCTGTGCTTTAAAGGCGATTTGACTCTCTCTCCTGAAATCTGTTTCCTGCAATTCTGCCTTGCTTTCAAATCCTCTTCGTTGCCTTCCCTCAATATATTTGTGGACGAGAGTGATCATTTATAAGTCTGCAGGTTTGTGAATTGCAGTGCGCCTGAGCTCCATTTTTCAACTCGCTTTCTTGGGAGCTGGCCGCAAAAGCGCAGGATTGCTTCAGGCCCTATTCTGGTCCCGGGCGGCAGGCTGAGCCTGTGGTTAATTCTTCTTCCTGATGGGAAAATAGAGTGACCTGTGCCTGTCTCAACACCTAGAGCTAGTCTCTCATTGTTTTCCCCTCTTCCCGTTCATCCTCAGGACAAATTGCAACCTGTACGGAACAGAAGGTTAAAGGTGCTGATTCTCCAAGGAGGGAGATTGCTAGTAAAGCAGCTGGAGTGGCGAACCCGAGCACAAGGAGATGAGAAATGAGGTGCGTTTTAGAAACCTTTCGCGATCACACGGTGTACCATCTTCTGGGTTTCTCATGCATGTTTTCGATGTAGGAAGATGCCCTTGAACCTGGAGATTTGGGACCCATGGGATGGGTACCACGCAGTATTACTTTAAAGGGTCTGCGTTTCCTCACCCAACCTCACCAAACCTCTCATCCCCAAGAGTGTCCACCCTTATATCTCAATCAGCTGTGGGTCTAGATATGGTCAATCCAGGTAGCATAACTGCCCCTAAACGAATTTTGTAAGAATTTCTCTCTCTTTCACTGTCTTTTTTTCACAGGTTCTTAAAAGTAATTGATTTTTATAATGGGGTTTAGCTGCTTTTCACTGCTGTGTTTCTGTCACTTCACACCCACTTGACTCACTTACAGAGAGATATCAATACATAGGTTTTAAGATTCTTACTAGTCAGATATATTCTTGGGCCGTGAATAGGGGGTTTTGAGTCCAATTCACTGAGCAAGGAGTAGGTCTTGTCTAGTACATATTGGGTTTATGGAACGGTATCTGAGCTAATTTGAAACCCTTGTTTTATTCATCACCCCACCTCACCTTTCCCGTTAAGCAGCCATTGTGTGTTTTCTAAACGTGTGACTCTGTTCTGTTTTGTAATTCAGTTCAAGGGTAGCGGTTTTTTCATTCCCTCTATAAGTGATATCTTATGATAAGTGTCTTTTTCTGTGTGACTTATTTCACTTAGAATCGTCGTACCTAAATCCACTCATCATGCTGCTACTAGCCTTATGACGTTGATTTCATGGCTGAGTGATATTCCATTGTACATAAGGACCACAACTTCTTTATCCATTTTTCTCTTTCCTGGGATATTTAAGGTGTAACGAAGTTGGAGGTTCTTGTCAACAGAGCAGCCCTAAACTTTGGGGTGCCTGTGTCTTGCTGGTTTTTAATTTTCCCACTTTATACGCCCATCAGTGGAAGTTCCCTATGCTCTCTAAGCTGAGTTTTTTAGATGTTTCAGGACACATCGTACACTTCTCCAGAGTGGCTGTTGGCAATTTACATCCCGCTCATCATCGTAACAAGGCTCCCGTTTCCTCATGGCCTGCCCTGCATTTCTGGTTTTGACACTTTATTCAGCATGGCCCTTTTGACCGATGTGAAGCGAGACTTCTTTGTAGCGCTGATTTGCCTTTCCAGGTTGCTTGGTTGGCCAAAAAGGGCGTATGCGTTTTTTCCTGAATATATTCAGGAAAAAACGCATACGCCCTTTTTGGCCAAGGGCATCTTGTCGAGGTTTTGCCGCTTTTCCTGTGCTTTAAAGGCGATTTGACTCTCCCTCCTGAAATCTGTTTCCTGCAATTCTGCCTTGCTTTCAAATCCTCTTCGTTGCCTTCCCTCAATATATTTGTGGACGAGAGTGATCATTTATAAGTCTGCAGGTTTGTGAATTGCAGTGCCCCTGAGCTCCATTTTTCAACTAGCTTTCTTGGGAGCTGGCCGCAAAAGCGCAGGATTGCTTCAGGCCCTATTCTGGTCCCGGGCGGCAGGCTGAGCCTGGGGTTAATTCTTCTTCCTGATGGGAAAATAGAGTGACCTGTGCCTGTCCCAACACCTAGAGCTAGTCTCTCATTGGTTCCCCCTTCTTCCCGTTCATCCTCAGGACAAATTGCAACCTGTACGGAACAGGAGGTTAAAGGTGCTGATTCTCCAAGGAGGGAGATTGCTAGTAATGCGGCTGGAATGGCGAACCCGAGCACAAGGACATGAGAAATGAGGTGCGTTTTAGAAACCTTTCGCGATCACACGGTGTACCATCTTCTGGGTTTCTCATGCATGTTTTCGATGTAGGAAGATGCCCTTGAACCTGGAGATTTGGGACCCATGGGATGGGTACCACGCAGTATTACTTTAAAGGGTCTGCGTTTCCTCACCCAACCTCACCAAACCTCTCATCCCCAAGAGTGTCCAACCTTATGTCTCAATCAGCTGTGGGTCTAGATATGGTCAATCCAGGTAGCATAACTGCCCCTAAACGAATTTTGTAAGAATTTCTCTCTCTTTCACTGTCTTTTTTTCACAGGTTTTTAAAAGTAATTGATTTTTATAATGGGGTTTAGCTGCTTTTCACTGCTGTGTTTATGTCACTTCACACCCACTTGACTCACTTACAGAGAGATATCAATACATAGGTTTTAAGATTCTTACTAGTCAGATATATTCTTGGGCCGTGAATAGGGGGTTTTGAGTCCAATTCACTGAGCAAGGAGTAGGTCTTGTCTAGTACATATTGGGTTTATGGAACGGTATCTGAGCTAATTTGAAACCCTTGTTTTATTCATCACCCCACCTCACCTTTCCCGTTAAGCAGCCATTGTGTGTTTTCTAAACGTGTGACTCTGTTCTGTTTTGTAATTCAGTTCAAGGGTAGCGGTTTTTTCATTCCCTCTATAAGTGATATCTTATGATAAGTGTCTTTTTCTGTGTGACTTATTTCACTTAGAATCGTCGTACCTAAATCCACTCATCATGCTGCTACTAGCCTTATGACGTTGATTTCATGGCTGAGTGATATTCCATTGTACATAAGGACCACAACTTCTTTATCCATTTTTCTCTTTCCTGGGATATTTAAGGTGTAACGAAGTTGGAGGTTCTTGTCAACAGAGCAGCCCTAAACTTTGGGGTGCCTGTGTCTTGCTGGTTTTTAATTTTCCCACTTTATACGCCCATGAGTGGAAGTGCCCTATGCTCTCTAAGCTGAGTTTTTTAGATGTTTCAGGACACATCGTACACTTCTCCAGAGTGGCTGTTGGCAATTTACATCCCGCCCATGATCGTAACAAGGCTCCCGTTTCCTCATGGCCTGCCCTGCATTTCTGGTTTTGACACTTTATTCAGCATGGCCCTTTTGACCGATGGGAAGCGAGACTTCTTTGTAGCGCTGATTTGCCTTTCCAGGTTGCTTGGTTGGCCAAAAAGGGCGTATGCGTTTTTTCCTGAATATATTCAGGAAAAAACGCATACGCCCTTTTTGGCCAAGGGCATCTTGTCGAGGTTTTGCCGCTTTTCCTGTGCTTTAAAGGCGATTTGACTCTCCCTCCTGAAATCTGTTTCCTGCAATTCTGCCTTGCTTTCAAATCCTCTTCGTTGCCTTCCCTCAATATATTTGTGGACGAGAGTGATCATTTATAAGTCTGCAGGTTTGTGAATTGCAGTGCCCCTGAGCTCCATTTTTCAACTCGCTTTCTTGGGAGCTGGCCGCAAAAGCGCAGGATTGCTTCAGGCCCTATTCTGGTCCCGGGCGGCAGGCTGACCCTGGGGTTAATTCTTCTTCCTGATGGGAAAATAGAGTGACCTGTGCCTGTCCCAACACCTAGAGCTAGTCTCTCATAGTTTTCCCCTCTTCCCGTTCATCCTCAGGACAAACTGCAACCTGTACGGAACAGGAGGTTAAAGGTGCTGATTCTCCAAGGAGGGAGATTGCTAGTAAAGCAGCTGGAATGGCGAACCCGAGCACAAGGAGATGAGAAATGAGGTGCGTTTTAGAAACCTTTCGCGATCACACGGTGTACCATCTTCTGGGTTTCTCATGCATGTTTTCGATGTAGGAAGATGCCCTTGAACCTGGAGATTTGGGACCCATGGGATGGGTACCACGCAGTATTACTTTAAAGGGTCTGCGTTTCCTCACCCAACCTCACCAAACCTCTCATCCCCAAGAGTGTCCACCCTTATGTCTCAATCAGCTGTGGGTCTAGATATGGTCAATCCAGGTAGCATAACTGCCCCTAAACGAATTTTGTAAGAATTTCTCTCTCTTTCACTGTCTTTTTTTCACAGGTTTTTAAAAGTAATTGATTTTTATAATGGGGTTTAGCTGCTTTTCACTGCTGTGTTTATGTCACTTCACACCCACTTGACTCACTTACAGAGAGATATCAATACATAGGTTTTAAGATTCTTACTAGTCAGATATATTCTTGGGCCGTGAATAGGGGGTTTTGAGTCCAATTCACTGAGCAAGGAGTAGGTCTTGTCTAGTACATATTGGGTTTATGGAACGGTATCTGAGCTAATTTGAAACCCTTGTTTTATTCATCACCCCACGTCACCTTTCCCGTTAAGCAGCCATTGTGTGTTTTCTAAACGTGTGACTCTGTTCTGTTTTGTAATTCAGTTCAAGGGTAGCGGTTTTTTCATTCCCTCTATAAGTGATATCTTATGATAAGTGTCTTTTTCTGTGTGACTTATTTCACTTAGAATCGTCGTACCTAAAACCACTCATCATGCTGCTACTAGCCTTATGACGTTGATTTCATGGCTGAGTGATATTCCATTGTACATAAGGACCACAACTTCTTTATCCATTTTTCTCTTTCCTGGGATATTTAAGGTGTAACGAAGTTGGAGGTTCTTGTCAACAGGCAGCCCGAATCTTTGGGGTGCCTGTGTCTTGCTGGTTTTTAATTTTCCCACTTTATACGCCCATGAGTGGAAGTGCCCTATGCTCTCTAAGCTGAGTTTTTTAGATGTTTCAGGACACATCGTACACTTCTCCAGAGTGGCTGTTGGCAATTTACATCCCGCCCATCATCGTAACAAGGCTCCCGTTTCCTCATGGCCTGCCCTGCATTTCTGGTTTTGACACTTTATTCAGCATGGCCCTTTTGACCGATGGGAAGCGAGACTTCTTTGTAGCGCTGATTTGCCTTTCCAGGTTGCTTGGTTGGCCAAAAAGGGCGTATGCGTTTTTTCCTGAATATATTCAGGAAAAAACGCATACGCCCTTTTTGGCCAAGGGCATCTTGTCGAGGTTTTGCCGCTTTTCCTGTGCTTTAAAGGCGATTTGACTCTCCCTCCTGAAATCTGTTTCCTGCAATTCTGCCTTGCTTTCAAATCCTCTTCGTTGCCTTCCCTCAATATATTTGTGGACGAGAGTGATCATTTATAAGTCTGCAGGTTTGTGAATTGCAGTGCCCCTGAGCTCCATTTTTCAACTCGCTTTCTTGGGAGCTGGCCGCAAAAGCGCAGGATTGCTTCAGGCCCTATTCTGGTCCCGGGCGGCAGGCTGAGCCTGGGGTTAATTCTTCTTCCTGATGGGAAAATAGAGTGACCTGTGCCTGTCCCAACACCTAGAGCTAGTCTCTCATTGGTTCCCCCTTCTTCCCGTTCATCCTCAGGACAAATTGCAACCTGTACGGAACAGGAGGTTAAAGGTGCTGATTCTCCAAGGAGGGAGATTGCTAGTAATGCGGCTGGAATGGCGAACCCGAGCACAAGGACATGAGAAATGAGGTGCGTTTTAGAAACCTTTCGCGATCACACGGTGTACCATCTTCTGGGTTTCTCATGCATGTTTTCGATGTAGGAAGATGCCCTTGAACCTGGAGATTTGGGACCCATGGGATGGGTACCACGCAGTATTACTTTAAAGGGTCTGCGTTTCCTCACCCAACCTCACCAAACCTCTCATCCCCAAGAGTGTCCACCCTTATGTCTCAATCAGCTGTGGGTCTAGATATGGTCAATCCAGGTAGCATAACTGCCCCTAAACGAATTTTGTAAGAATTTCTCTCTCTTTCACTGTCTTTTTTTCACAGGTTTTTAAAAGTAATTGATTTTTATAATGGGGTTTAGCTGCTTTTCACTGCTGTGTTTCTGTCACTTCACACCCACTTGACTCACTTACAGAGAGATATCAATACATAGGTTTTAAGATTCTTACTAGTCAGATATATTCTTGGGCCGTGAATAGGGGGTTTTGAGTCCAATTCACTGAGCAAGGAGTAGGTCTTGTCTAGTACATATTGGGTTTATGGAACGGTATCTGAGCTAATTTGAAACCCTTGTTTTATTCATCACCCCACCTCACCTTTCCCGTTAAGCAGCCATTGTGTGTTTTCTAAACGTGTGACTCTGTTCTGTTTTGTAATTCAGTTCAAGGGTAGCGGTTTTTTCATTCCCTCTATAAGTGATATCTTATGATAAGTGTCTTTTTCTGTGTGACTTATTTCACTTAGAATCGTCGTACCTAAATCCACTCATCATGCTGCTACTAGCCTTATGACGTTGATTTCATGGCTGAGTGATATTCCATTGTACATAAGGACCACAACTTCTTTATCCATTTTTCTCTTTCCTGGGATATTTAAGGTGTAACGAAGTTGGAGGTTCTTGTCAACAGAGCAGCCCTAAACTTTGGGGTGCCTGTGTCTTGCTGGTTTTTAATTTTCCCACTTTATACGCCCATCAGTGGAAGTTCCCTATGCTCTCTAAGCTGAGTTTTTTAGATGTTTCAGGACACATCGTACACTTCTCCAGAGTGGCTGTTGGCAATTTACATCCCGCTCATCATCGTAACAAGGCTCCCGTTTCCTCATGGCCTGCCCTGCATTTCTGGTTTTGACACTTTATTCAGCATGGCCCTTTTGACCGATGTGAAGCGAGACTTCTTTGTAGCGCTGATTTGCCTTTCCAGGTTGCTTGGTTGGCCAAAAAGGGCGTATGCGTTTTTTCCTGAATATATTCAGGAAAAAACGCATACGCCCTTTTTGGCCAAGGGCATCTTGTCGAGGTTTTGCCGCTTTTCCTGTGCTTTAAAGGCGATTTGACTCTCCCTCCTGAAATCTGTTTCCTGCAATTCTGCCTTGCTTTCAAATCCTCTTCGTTGCCTTCCCTCAATATATTTGTGGACGAGAGTGATCATTTATAAGTCTGCAGGTTTGTGAATTGCAGTGCCCCTGAGCTCCATTTTTCAACTAGCTTTCTTGGGAGCTGGCCGCAAAAGCGCAGGATTGCTTCAGGCCCTATTCTGGTCCCGGGCGGCAGGCTGAGCCTGGGGTTAATTCTTCTTCCTGATGGGAAAATAGAGTGACCTGTGCCTGTCCCAACACCTAGAGCTAGTCTCTCATTGGTTCCCCCTTCTTCCCGTTCATCCTCAGGACAAATTGCAACCTGTACGGAACAGGAGGTTAAAGGTGCTGATTCTCCAAGGAGGGAGATTGCTAGTAATGCGGCTGGAATGGCGAACCCGAGCACAAGGACATGAGAAATGAGGTGCGTTTTAGAAACCTTTCGCGATCACACGGTGTACCATCTTCTGGGTTTCTCATGCATGTTTTCGATGTAGGAAGATGCCCTTGAACCTGGAGATTTGGGACCCATGGGATGGGTACCACGCAGTATTACTTTAAAGGGTCTGCGTTTCCTCACCCAACCTCACCAAACCTCTCATCCCCAAGAGTGTCCAACCTTATGTCTCAATCAGCTGTGGGTCTAGATATGGTCAATCCAGGTAGCATAACTGCCCCTAAACGAATTTTGTAAGAATTTCTCTCTCTTTCACTGTCTTTTTTTCACAGGTTTTTAAAAGTAATTGATTTTTATAATGGGGTTTAGCTGCTTTTCACTGCTGTGTTTATGTCACTTCACACCCACTTGACTCACTTACAGAGAGATATCAATACATAGGTTTTAAGATTCTTACTAGTCAGATATATTCTTGGGCCGTGAATAGGGGGTTTTGAGTCCAATTCACTGAGCAAGGAGTAGGTCTTGTCTAGTACATATTGGGTTTATGGAACGGTATCTGAGCTAATTTGAAACCCTTGTTTTATTCATCACCCCACCTCACCTTTCCCGTTAAGCAGCCATTGTGTGTTTTCTAAACGTGTGACTCTGTTCTGTTTTGTAATTCAGTTCAAGGGTAGCGGTTTTTTCATTCCCTCTATAAGTGATATCTTATGATAAGTGTCTTTTTCTGTGTGACTTATTTCACTTAGAATCGTCGTACCTAAATCCACTCATCATGCTGCTACTAGCCTTATGACGTTGATTTCATGGCTGAGTGATATTCCATTGTACATAAGGACCACAACTTCTTTATCCATTTTTCTCTTTCCTGGGATATTTAAGGTGTAACGAAGTTGGAGGTTCTTGTCAACAGGCAGCCCGAATCTTTGGGGTGCCTGTGTCTTGCTGGTTTTTAATTTTCCCACTTTATACGCCCATGAGTGGAAGTGCCCTATGCTCTCTAAGCTGAGTTTTTTAGATGTTTCAGGACACATCGTACACTTCTCCAGAGTGGCTGTTGGCAATTTACATCCCGCCCATGATCGTAACAAGGCTCCCGTTTCCTCATGGCCTGCCCTGCATTTCTGGTTTTGACACTTTATTCAGCATGGCCCTTTTGACCGATGGGAAGCGAGACTTCTTTGTAGCGCTGATTTGCCTTTCCAGGTTGCTTGGTTGGCCAAAAAGGGCGTATGCGTTTTTTCCTGAATATATTCAGGAAAAAACGCATACGCCCTTTTTGGCCAAGGGCATCTTGTCGAGGTTTTGCCGCTTTTCCTGTGCTTTAAAGGCGATTTGACTCTCCCTCCTGAAATCTGTTTCCTGCAATTCTGCCTTGCTTTCAAATCCTCTTCGTTGCCTTCCCTCAATATATTTGTGGACGAGAGTGATCATTTATAAGTCTGCAGGTTTGTGAATTGCAGTGCCCCTGAGCTCCATTTTTCAACTCGCTTTCTTGGGAGCTGGCCGCAAAAGCGCAGGATTGCTTCAGGCCCTATTCTGGTCCCGGGCGGCAGGCTGACCCTGGGGTTAATTCTTCTTCCTGATGGGAAAATAGAGTGACCTGTGCCTGTCCCAACACCTAGAGCTAGTCTCTCATAGTTTTCCCCTCTTCCCGTTCATCCTCAGGACAAACTGCAACCTGTACGGAACAGGAGGTTAAAGGTGCTGATTCTCCAAGGAGGGAGATTGCTAGTAAAGCAGCTGGAATGGCGAACCCGAGCACAAGGAGATGAGAAATGAGGTGCGTTTTAGAAACCTTTCGCGATCACACGGTGTACCATCTTCTGGGTTTCTCATGCATGTTTTCGATGTAGGAAGATGCCCTTGAACCTGGAGATTTGGGACCCATGGGATGGGTACCACGCAGTATTACTTTAAAGGGTCTGCGTTTCCTCACCCAACCTCACCAAACCTCTCATCCCCAAGAGTGTCCACCCTTATGTCTCAATCAGCTGTGGGTCTAGATATGGTCAATCCAGGTAGCATAACTGCCCCTAAACGAATTTTGTAAGAATTTCTCTCTCTTTCACTGTCTTTTTTTCACAGGTTTTTAAAAGTAATTGATTTTTATAATGGGGTTTAGCTGCTTTTCACTGCTGTGTTTATGTCACTTCACACCCACTTGACTCACTTACAGAGAGATATCAATACATAGGTTTTAAGATTCTTACTAGTCAGATATATTCTTGGGCCGTGAATAGGGGGTTTTGAGTCCAATTCACTGAGCAAGGAGTAGGTCTTGTCTAGTACATATTGGGTTTATGGAACGGTATCTGAGCTAATTTGAAACCCTTGTTTTATTCATCACCCCACGTCACCTTTCCCGTTAAGCAGCCATTGTGTGTTTTCTAAACGTGTGACTCTGTTCTGTTTTGTAATTCAGTTCAAGGGTAGCGGTTTTTTCATTCCCTCTATAAGTGATATCTTATGATAAGTGTCTTTTTCTGTGTGACTTATTTCACTTAGAATCGTCGTACCTAAAACCACTCATCATGCTGCTACTAGCCTTATGACGTTGATTTCATGGCTGAGTGATATTCCATTGTACATAAGGACCACAACTTCTTTATCCATTTTTCTCTTTCCTGGGATATTTAAGGTGTAACGAAGTTGGAGGTTCTTGTCAACAGGCAGCCCGAATCTTTGGGGTGCCTGTGTCTTGCTGGTTTTTAATTTTCCCACTTTATACGCCCATGAGTGGAAGTGCCCTATGCTCTCTAAGCTGAGTTT
The DNA here is from genome assembly GCF_965194825.1 of Balaenoptera physalus. Classification (NCBI taxonomy): domain Eukaryota; kingdom Metazoa; phylum Chordata; class Mammalia; order Artiodactyla; family Balaenopteridae; genus Balaenoptera; species Balaenoptera physalus. The sequence continues at coordinate 235,400 of NW_028125654.1, read as the reverse complement.
TTTAGATGTTTCAGGACACATCGTACACTTCTCCAGAGTGGCTGTTGGCAATTTACATCCCGCCCATCATCGTAACAAGGCTCCCGTTTCCTCATGGCCTGCCCTGCATTTCTGGTTTTGACACTTTATTCAGCATGGCCCTTTTGACCGATGGGAAGCGAGACTTCTTTGTAGCGCTGATTTGCCTTTCCAGGTTGCTTGGTTGGCCAAAAAGGGCGTATGCGTTTTTTCCTGAATATATTCAGGAAAAAACGCATACGCCCTTTTTGGCCAAGGGCATCTTGTCGAGGTTTTGCCGCTTTTCCTGTGCTTTAAAGGCGATTTGACTCTCCCTCCTGAAATCTGTTTCCTGCAATTCTGCCTTGCTTTCAAATCCTCTTCGTTGCCTTCCCTCAATATATTTGTGGACGAGAGTGATCATTTATAAGTCTGCAGGTTTGTGAATTGCAGTGCCCCTGAGCTCCATTTTTCAACTCGCTTTCTTGGGAGCTGGCCGCAAAAGCGCAGGATTGCTTCAGGCCCTATTCTGGTCCCGGGCGGCAGGCTGAGCCTGGGGTTAATTCTTCTTCCTGATGGGAAAATAGAGTGACCTGTGCCTGTCCCAACACCTAGAGCTAGTCTCTCATTGGTTCCCCCTTCTTCCCGTTCATCCTCAGGACAAATTGCAACCTGTACGGAACAGGAGGTTAAAGGTGCTGATTCTCCAAGGAGGGAGATTGCTAGTAATGCGGCTGGAATGGCGAACCCGAGCACAAGGACATGAGAAATGAGGTGCGTTTTAGAAACCTTTCGCGATCACACGGTGTACCATCTTCTGGGTTTCTCATGCATGTTTTCGATGTAGGAAGATGCCCTTGAACCTGGAGATTTGGGACCCATGGGATGGGTACCACGCAGTATTACTTTAAAGGGTCTGCGTTTCCTCACCCAACCTCACCAAACCTCTCATCCCCAAGAGTGTCCACCCTTATGTCTCAATCAGCTGTGGGTCTAGATATGGTCAATCCAGGTAGCATAACTGCCCCTAAACGAATTTTGTAAGAATTTCTCTCTCTTTCACTGTCTTTTTTTCACAGGTTTTTAAAAGTAATTGATTTTTATAATGGGGTTTAGCTGCTTTTCACTGCTGTGTTTCTGTCACTTCACACCCACTTGACTCACTTACAGAGAGATATCAATACATAGGTTTTAAGATTCTTACTAGTCAGATATATTCTTGGGCCGTGAATAGGGGGTTTTGAGTCCAATTCACTGAGCAAGGAGTAGGTCTTGTCTAGTACATATTGGGTTTATGGAACGGTATCTGAGCTAATTTGAAACCCTTGTTTTATTCATCACCCCACCTCACCTTTCCCGTTAAGCAGCCATTGTGTGTTTTCTAAACGTGTGACTCTGTTCTGTTTTGTAATTCAGTTCAAGGGTAGCGGTTTTTTCATTCCCTCTATAAGTGATATCTTATGATAAGTGTCTTTTTCTGTGTGACTTATTTCACTTAGAATCGTCGTACCTAAAACCACTCATCATGCTGCTACTAGCCTTATGACGTTGATTTCATGGCTGAGTGATATTCCATTGTACATAAGGACCACAACTTCTTTATCCATTTTTCTCTTTCCTGGGATATTTAAGGTGTAACGAAGTTGGAGGTTCTTGTCAACAGGCAGCCCTAATCTTTGGGGTGCCTGTGTCTTGCTGGTTTTTAATTTTCCCACTTTATACGCCCATGAGTGGAAGTGCCCTATGCTCTCTAAGCTGAGTTTTTTAGATGTTTCAGGACACATCGTACACTTCTCCAGAGTGGCTGTTGGCAATTTACATCCCGCCCATGATCGTAACAAGGCTCCCGTTTCCTCATGGCCTGCCCTGCATTTCTGGTTTTGACACTTTATTCAGCATGGCCCTTTTGACCGATGGGAAGCGAGACTTCTTTGTAGCGCTGATTTGCCTTTCCAGGTTGCTTGGTTGGCCAAAAAGGGCGTATGCGTTTTTTCCTGAATATATTCAGGAAAAAACGCATACGCCCTTTTTGGCCAAGGGCATCTTGTCGAGGTTTTGCCGCTTTTCCTGTGCTTTAAAGGCGATTTGACTCTCCCTCCTGAAATCTGTTTCCTGCAATTCTGCCTTGCTTTCAAATCCTCTTCGTTGCCTTCCCTCAATATATTTGTGGACGAGAGTGATCATTTATAAGTCTGCAGGTTTGTGAATTGCAGTGCCCCTGAGCTCCATTTTTCAACTCGCTTTCTTGGGAGCTGGCCGCAAAAGCGCAGGATTGCTTCAGGCCCTATTCTGGTCCCGGGCGGCAGGCTGAGCCTGGGGTTAATTCTTCTTCCTGATGGGAAAATAGAGTGACCTGTGCCTGTCCCAACACCTAGAGCTAGTCTCTCATTGGTTCCCCCTTCTTCCCGTTCATCCTCAGGACAAATTGCAACCTGTACGGAACAGGAGGTTAAAGGTGCTGATTCTCCAAGGAGGGAGATTGCTAGTAATGCGGCTGGAATGGCGAACCCGAGCACAAGGACATGAGAAATGAGGTGCGTTTTAGAAACCTTTCGCGATCACACGGTGTACCATCTTCTGGGTTTCTCATGCATGTTTTCGATGTAGGAAGATGCCCTTGAACCTGGAGATTTGGGACCCATGGGATGGGTACCACGCAGTATTACTTTAAAGGGTCTGCGTTTCCTCACCCAACCTCACCAAACCTCTCATCCCCAAGAGTGTCCAACCTTATGTCTCAATCAGCTGTGGGTCTAGATATGGTCAATCCAGGTAGCATAACTGCCCCTAAACGAATTTTGTAAGAATTTCTCTCTCTTTCACTGTCTTTTTTTCACAGGTTTTTAAAAGTAATTGATTTTTATAATGGGGTTTAGCTGCTTTTCACTGCTGTGTTTATGTCACTTCACACCCACTTGACTCACTTACAGAGAGATATCAATACATAGGTTTTAAGATTCTTACTAGTCAGATATATTCTTGGGCCGTGAATAGGGGGTTTTGAGTCCAATTCACTGAGCAAGGAGTAGGTCTTGTCTAGTACATATTGGGTTTATGGAACGGTATCTGAGCTAATTTGAAACCCTTGTTTTATTCATCACCCCACCTCACCTTTCCCGTTAAGCAGCCATTGTGTGTTTTCTAAACGTGTGACTCTGTTCTGTTTTGTAATTCAGTTCAAGGGTAGCGGTTTTTTCATTCCCTCTATAAGTGATATCTTATGATAAGTGTCTTTTTCTGTGTGACTTATTTCACTTAGAATCGTCGTACCTAAATCCACTCATCATGCTGCTACTAGCCTTATGACGTTGATTTCATGGCTGAGTGATATTCCATTGTACATAAGGACCACAACTTCTTTATCCATTTTTCTCTTTCCTGGGATATTTAAGGTGTAACGAAGTTGGAGGTTCTTGTCAACAGGCAGCCCGAATCTTTGGGGTGCCTGTGTCTTGCTGGTTTTTAATTTTCCCACTTTATACGCCCATGAGTGGAAGTGCCCTATGCTCTCTAAGCTGAGTTTTTTAGATGTTTCAGGACACATCGTACACTTCTCCAGAGTGGCTGTTGGCAATTTACATCCCGCCCATCATCGTAACAAGGCTCCCGTTTCCTCATGGCCTGCCCTGCATTTCTGGTTTTGACACTTTATTCAGCATGGCCCTTTTGACCGATGGGAAGCGAGACTTCTTTGTAGCGCTGATTTGCCTTTCCAGGTTGCTTGGTTGGCCAAAAAGGGCGTATGCGTTTTTTCCTGAATATATTCAGGAAAAAACGCATACGCCCTTTTTGGCCAAGGGCATCTTGTCGAGGTTTTGCCGCTTTTCCTGTGCTTTAAAGGCGATTTGACTCTCCCTCCTGAAATCTGTTTCCTGCAATTCTGCCTTGCTTTCAAATCCTCTTCGTTGCCTTCCCTCAATATATTTGTGGACGAGAGTGATCATTTATAAGTCTGCAGGTTTGTGAATTGCAGTGCCCCTGAGCTCCATTTTTCAACTCGCTTTCTTGGGAGCTGGCCGCAAAAGCGCAGGATTGCTTCAGGCCCTATTCTGGTCCCGGGCGGCAGGCTGACCCTGGGGTTAATTCTTCTTCCTGATGGGAAAATAGAGTGACCTGTGCCTGTCCCAACACCTAGAGCTAGTCTCTCATTGGTTCCCCCTTCTTCCCGTTCATCCTCAGGACAAATTGCAACCTGTACGGAACAGGAGGTTAAAGGTGCTGATTCTCCAAGGAGGGAGATTGCTAGTAATGCGGCTGGAATGGCGAACCCGAGCACAAGGACATGAGAAATGAGGTGCGTTTTAGAAACCTTTCGCGATCACACGGTGTACCATCTTCTGGGTTTCTCATGCATGTTTTCGATGTAGGAAGATGCCCTTGAACCTGGAGATTTGGGACCCATGGGATGGGTACCACGCAGTATTACTTTAAAGGGTCTGCGTTTCCTCACCCAACCTCACCAAACCTCTCATCCCCAAGAGTGTCCACCCTTATGTCTCAATCAGCTGTGGGTCTAGATATGGTCAATCCAGGTAGCATAACTGCCCCTAAACGAATTTTGTAAGAATTTCTCTCTCTTTCACTGTCTTTTTTTCACAGGTTTTTAAAAGTAATTGATTTTTATAATGGGGTTTAGCTGCTTTTCACTGCTGTGTTTATGTCACTTCACACCCACTTGACTCACTTACAGAGAGATATCAATACATAGGTTTTAAGATTCTTACTAGTCAGATATATTCTTGGGCCGTGAATAGGGGGTTTTGAGTCCAATTCACTGAGCAAGGAGTAGGTCTTGTCTAGTACATATTGGGTTTATGGAACGGTATCTGAGCTAATTTGAAACCCTTGTTTTATTCATCACCCCACCTCACCTTTCCCGTTAAGCAGCCATTGTGTGTTTTCTAAACGTGTGACTCTGTTCTGTTTTGTAATTCAGTTCAAGGGTAGCGGTTTTTTCATTCCCTCTATAAGTGATATCTTATGATAAGTGTCTTTTTCTGTGTGACTTATTTCACTTAGAATCGTCGTACCTAAATCCACTCATCATGCTGCTACTAGCCTTATGACGTTGATTTCATGGCTGAGTGATATTCCATTGTACATAAGGACCACAACTTCTTTATCCATTTTTCTCTTTCCTGGGATATTTAAGGTGTAACGAAGTTGGAGGTTCTTGTCAACAGAGCAGCCCTAAACTTTGGGGTGCCTGTGTCTTGCTGGTTTTTAATTTTCCCACTTTATATGCCCATGAGTGGAAGTGCCCTATGCTCTCTAAGCTGAGTTTTTTAGATGTTTCAGGACACATCGTACACTTCTCCAGAGTGGCTGTTGGCAATTTACATCCCTCCCATCATCGTAACAAGGCTCCCGTTTCCTCATGGCCTGCCCTGCATTTCTGGTTTTGACACTTTATTCAGCATGGCCCTTTTGACCGATGGGAAGCGAGACTTCTTTGTAGCGCTGATTTGCCTTTCCAGGTTGCTTGGTTGGCCAAAAAGGGCGTATGCGTTTTTTCCTGAATATATTCAGGAAAAAACGCATACGCCCTTTTTGGCCAAGGGCATCTTGTCGAGGTTTTGCCGCTTTTCCTGTGCTTTAAAGGCGATTTGACTCTCTCTCCTGAAATCTGTTTCCTGCAATTCTGCCTTGCTTTCAAATCCTCTTCGTTGCCTTCCCTCAATATATTTGTGGACGAGAGTGATCATTTATAAGTCTGCAGGTTTGTGAATTGCAGTGCGCCTGAGCTCCATTTTTCAACTCGCTTTCTTGGGAGCTGGCCGCAAAAGCGCAGGATTGCTTCAGGCCCTATTCTGGTCCCGGGCGGCAGGCTGAGCCTGTGGTTAATTCTTCTTCCTGATGGGAAAATAGAGTGACCTGTGCCTGTCTCAACACCTAGAGCTAGTCTCTCATTGTTTTCCCCTCTTCCCGTTCATCCTCAGGACAAATTGCAACCTGTACGGAACAGAAGGTTAAAGGTGCTGATTCTCCAAGGAGGGAGATTGCTAGTAAAGCGGCTGGAGTGGCGAACCCGAGCACAAGGAGATGAGAAATGAGGTGCGTTTTAGAAACCTTTCGCGATCACACGGTGTACCATCTTCTGGGTTTCTCATGCATGTTTTCGATGTAGGAAGATGCCCTTGAACCTGGAGATTTGGGACCCATGGGATGGGTACCACGCAGTATTACTTTAAAGGGTCTGCGTTTCCTCACCCAACCTCACCAAACCTCTCATCCCCAAGAGTGTCCACCCTTATATCTCAATCAGCTGTGGGTCTAGATATGGTCAATCCAGGTAGCATAACTGCCCCTAAACGAATTTTGTAAGAATTTCTCTCTCTTTCACTGTCTTTTTTTCACAGGTTCTTAAAAGTAATTGATTTTTATAATGGGGTTTAGCTGCTTTTCACTGCTGTGTTTCTGTCACTTCACACCCACTTGACTCACTTACAGAGAGATATCAATACATAGGTTTTAAGATTCTTACTAGTCAGATATATTCTTGGGCCGTGAATAGGGGGTTTTGAGTCCAATTCACTGAGCAAGGAGTAGGTCTTGTCTAGTACATATTGGGTTTATGGAACGGTATCTGAGCTAATTTGAAACCCTTGTTTTATTCATCACCCCACCTCACCTTTCCCGTTAAGCAGCCATTGTGTGTTTTCTAAACGTGTGACTCTGTTCTGTTTTGTAATTCAGTTCAAGGGTAGCGGTTTTTTCATTCCCTCTATAAGTGATATCTTATGATAAGTGTCTTTTTCTGTGTGACTTATTTCACTTAGAATCGTCGTACCTAAATCCACTCATCATGCTGCTACTAGCCTTATGACGTTGATTTCATGGCTGAGTGATATTCCATTGTACATAAGGACCACAACTTCTTTATCCATTTTTCTCTTTCCTGGGATATTTAAGGTGTAACGAAGTTGGAGGTTCTTGTCAACAGAGCAGCCCTAAACTTTGGGGTGCCTGTGTCTTGCTGGTTTTTAATTTTCCCACTTTATACGCCCATCAGTGGAAGTTCCCTATGCTCTCTAAGCTGAGTTTTTTAGATGTTTCAGGACACATCGTACACTTCTCCAGAGTGGCTGTTGGCAATTTACATCCCGCTCATCATCGTAACAAGGCTCCCGTTTCCTCATGGCCTGCCCTGCATTTCTGGTTTTGACACTTTATTCAGCATGGCCCTTTTGACCGATGGGAAGCGAGACTTCTTTGTAGCGCTGATTTGCCTTTCCAGGTTGCTTGGTTGGCCAAAAAGGGCGTATGCGTTTTTTCCTGAATATATTCAGGAAAAAACGCATACGCCCTTTTTGGCCAAGGGCATCTTGTCGAGGTTTTGCCGCTTTTCCTGTGCTTTAAAGGCGATTTGACTCTCCCTCCTGAAATCTGTTTCCTGCAATTCTGCCTTGCTTTCAAATCCTCTTCGTTGCCTTCCCTCAATATATTTGTGGACGAGAGTGATCATTTATAAGTCTGCAGGTTTGTGAATTGCAGTGCCCCTGAGCTCCATTTTTCAACTAGCTTTCTTGGGAGCTGGCCGCAAAAGCGCAGGATTGCTTCAGGCCCTATTCTGGTCCCGGGCGGCAGGCTGAGCCTGGGGTTAATTCTTCTTCCTGATGGGAAAATAGAGTGACCTGTGCCTGTCCCAACACCTAGAGCTAGTCTCTCATTGGTTCCCCCTTCTTCCCGTTCATCCTCAGGACAAATTGCAACCTGTACGGAACAGGAGGTTAAAGGTGCTGATTCTCCAAGGAGGGAGATTGCTAGTAATGCGGCTGGAATGGCGAACCCGAGCACAAGGACATGAGAAATGAGGTGCGTTTTAGAAACCTTTCGCGATCACACGGTGTACCATCTTCTGGGTTTCTCATGCATGTTTTCGATGTAGGAAGATGCCCTTGAACCTGGAGATTTGGGACCCATGGGATGGGTACCACGCAGTATTACTTTAAAGGGTCTGCGTTTCCTCACCCAACCTCACCAAACCTCTCATCCCCAAGAGTGTCCAACCTTATGTCTCAATCAGCTGTGGGTCTAGATATGGTCAATCCAGGTAGCATAACTGCCCCTAAACGAATTTTGTAAGAATTTCTCTCTCTTTCACTGTCTTTTTTTCACAGGTTTTTAAAAGTAATTGATTTTTATAATGGGGTTTAGCTGCTTTTCACTGCTGTGTTTATGTCACTTCACACCCACTTGACTCACTTACAGAGAGATATCAATACATAGGTTTTAAGATTCTTACTAGTCAGATATATTCTTGGGCCGTGAATAGGGGGTTTTGAGTCCAATTCACTGAGCAAGGAGTAGGTCTTGTCTAGTACATATTGGGTTTATGGAACGGTATCTGAGCTAATTTGAAACCCTTGTTTTATTCATCACCCCACCTCACCTTTCCCGTTAAGCAGCCATTGTGTGTTTTCTAAACGTGTGACTCTGTTCTGTTTTGTAATTCAGTTCAAGGGTAGCGGTTTTTTCATTCCCTCTATAAGTGATATCTTATGATAAGTGTCTTTTTCTGTGTGACTTATTTCACTTAGAATCGTCGTACCTAAATCCACTCATCATGCTGCTACTAGCCTTATGACGTTGATTTCATGGCTGAGTGATATTCCATTGTACATAAGGACCACAACTTCTTTATCCATTTTTCTCTTTCCTGGGATATTTAAGGTGTAACGAAGTTGGAGGTTCTTGTCAACAGAGCAGCCCTAAACTTTGGGGTGCCTGTGTCTTGCTGGTTTTTAATTTTCCCACTTTATACGCCCATCAGTGGAAGTTCCCTATGCTCTCTAAGCTGAGTTTTTTAGATGTTTCAGGACACATCGTACACTTCTCCAGAGTGGCTGTTGGCAATTTACATCCCGCTCATCATCGTAACAAGGCTCCCGTTTCCTCATGGCCTGCCCTGCATTTCTGGTTTTGACACTTTATTCAGCATGGCCCTTTTGACCGATGGGAAGCGAGACTTCTTTGTAGCGCTGATTTGCCTTTCCAGGTTGCTTGCTTGGCCAAAAAGGGCGTATGCGTTTTTTCCTGAATATATTCAGGAAAAAACGCATACGCCCTTTTTGGCCAAGGGCATCTTGTCGAGGTTTTGCCGCTTTTCCTGTGCTTTAAAGGCGATTTGACTCTCCCTCCTGAAATCTGTTTCCTGCAATTCTGCCTTGCTTTCAAATCCTCTTCGTTGCCTTCCCTCAATATATTTGTGGACGAGAGTGATCATTTATAAGTCTGCAGGTTTGTGAATTGCAGTGCCCCTGAGCTCCATTTTTCAACTCGCTTTCTTGGGAGCTGGCCGCAAAAGCGCAGGATTGCTTCAGGCCCTATTCTGGTCCCGGGCGGCAGGCTGAGCCTGGGGTTAATTCTTCTTCCTGATGGGAAAATAGAGTGACCTGTGCCTGTCCCAACACCTAGAGCTAGTCTCTCATTGGTTCCCCCTTCTTCCCGTTCATCCTCAGGACAAATTGCAACCTGTACGGAACAGGAGGTTAAAGGTGCTGATTCTCCAAGGAGGGAGATTGCTAGTAATGCGGCTGGAATGGCGAACCCGAGCACAAGGACATGAGAAATGAGGTGCGTTTTAGAAACCTTTCGCGATCACACGGTGTACCATCTTCTGGGTTTCTCATGCATGTTTTCGATGTAGGAAGATGCCCTTGAACCTGGAGATTTGGGACCCATGGGATGGGTACCACGCAGTATTACTTTAAAGGGTCTGCGTTTCCTCACCCAACCTCACCAAACCTCTCATCCCCAAGAGTGTCCACCCTTATGTCTCAATCAGCTGTGGGTCTAGATATGGTCAATCCAGGTAGCATAACTGCCCCTAAACGAATTTTGTAAGAATTTCTCTCTCTTTCACTGTCTTTTTTTCACAGGTTTTTAAAAGTAATTGATTTTTATAATGGGGTTTAGCTGCTTTTCACTGCTGTGTTTCTGTCACTTCACACCCACTTGACTCACTTACAGAGAGATATCAATACATAGGTTTTAAGATTCTTACTAGTCAGATATATTCTTGGGCCGTGAATAGGGGGTTTTGAGTCCAATTCACTGAGCAAGGAGTAGGTCTTGTCTAGTACATATTGGGTTTATGGAACGGTATCTGAGCTAATTTGAAACCCTTGTTTTATTCATCACCCCACCTCACCTTTCCCGTTAAGCAGCCATTGTGTGTTTTCTAAACGTGTGACTCTGTTCTGTTTTGTAATTCAGTTCAAGGGTAGCGGTTTTTTCATTCCCTCTATAAGTGATATCTTATGATAAGTGTCTTTTTCTGTGTGACTTATTTCACTTAGAATCGTCGTACCTAAATCCACTCATCATGCTGCTACTAGCCTTATGACGTTGATTTCATGGCTGAGTGATATTCCATTGTACATAAGGACCACAACTTCTTTATCCATTTTTCTCTTTCCTGGGATATTTAAGGTGTAACGAAGTTGGAGGTTCTTGTCAACAGAGCAGCCCTAAACTTTGGGGTGCCTGTGTCTTGCTGGTTTTTAATTTTCCCACTTTATATGCCCATGAGTGGAAGTGCCCTATGCTCTCTAAGCTGAGTTTTTTAGATGTTTCAGGACACATCGTACACTTCTCCAGAGTGGCTGTTGGCAATTTACATCCCTCCCATCATCGTAACAAGGCTCCCGTTTCCTCATGGCCTGCCCTGCATTTCTGGTTTTGACACTTTATTCAGCATGGCCCTTTTGACCGATGGGAAGCGAGACTTCTTTGTAGCGCTGATTTGCCTTTCCAGGTTGCTTGGTTGGCCAAAAAGGGCGTATGCGTTTTTTCCTGAATATATTCAGGAAAAAACGCATACGCCCTTTTTGGCCAAGGGCATCTTGTCGAGGTTTTGCCGCTTTTCCTGTGCTTTAAAGGCGATTTGACTCTCTCTCCTGAAATCTGTTTCCTGCAATTCTGCCTTGCTTTCAAATCCTCTTCGTTGCCTTCCCTCAATATATTTGTGGACGAGAGTGATCATTTATAAGTCTGCAGGTTTGTGAATTGCAGTGCGCCTGAGCTCCATTTTTCAACTCGCTTTCTTGGGAGCTGGCCGCAAAAGCGCAGGATTGCTTCAGGCCCTATTCTGGTCCCGGGCGGCAGGCTGAGCCTGTGGTTAATTCTTCTTCCTGATGGGAAAATAGAGTGACCTGTGCCTGTCTCAACACCTAGAGCTAGTCTCTCATTGTTTTCCCCTCTTCCCGTTCATCCTCAGGACAAATTGCAACCTGTACGGAACAGAAGGTTAAAGGTGCTGATTCTCCAAGGAGGGAGATTGCTAGTAAAGCAGCTGGAGTGGCGAACCCGAGCACAAGGAGATGAGAAATGAGGTGCGTTTTAGAAACCTTTCGCGATCACACGGTGTACCATCTTCTGGGTTTCTCATGCATGTTTTCGATGTAGGAAGATGCCCTTGAACCTGGAGATTTGGGACCCATGGGATGGGTACCACGCAGTATTACTTTAAAGGGTCTGCGTTTCCTCACCCAACCTCACCAAACCTCTCATCCCCAAGAGTGTCCACCCTTATATCTCAATCAGCTGTGGGTCTAGATATGGTCAATCCAGGTAGCATAACTGCCCCTAAACGAATTTTGTAAGAATTTCTCTCTCTTTCACTGTCTTTTTTTCACAGGTTCTTAAAAGTAATTGATTTTTATAATGGGGTTTAGCTGCTTTTCACTGCTGTGTTTCTGTCACTTCACACCCACTTGACTCACTTACAGAGAGATATCAATACATAGGTTTTAAGATTCTTACTAGTCAGATATATTCTTGGGCCGTGAATAGGGGGTTTTGAGTCCAATTCACTGAGCAAGGAGTAGGTCTTGTCTAGTACATATTGGGTTTATGGAACGGTATCTGAGCTAATTTGAAACCCTTGTTTTATTCATCACCCCACCTCACCTTTCCCGTTAAGCAGCCATTGTGTGTTTTCTAAACGTGTGACTCTGTTCTGTTTTGTAATTCAGTTCAAGGGTAGCGGTTTTTTCATTCCCTCTATAAGTGATATCTTATGATAAGTGTCTTTTTCTGTGTGACTTATTTCACTTAGAATCGTCGTACCTAAATCCACTCATCATGCTGCTACTAGCCTTATGACGTTGATTTCATGGCTGAGTGATATTCCATTGTACATAAGGACCACAACTTCTTTATCCATTTTTCTCTTTCCTGGGATATTTAAGGTGTAACGAAGTTGGAGGTTCTTGTCAACAGAGCAGCCCTAAACTTTGGGGTGCCTGTGTCTTGCTGGTTTTTAATTTTCCCACTTTATACGCCCATCAGTGGAAGTTCCCTATGCTCTCTAAGCTGAGTTTTTTAGATGTTTCAGGACACATCGTACACTTCTCCAGAGTGGCTGTTGGCAATTTACATCCCGCTCATCATCGTAACAAGGCTCCCGTTTCCTCATGGCCTGCCCTGCATTTCTGGTTTTGACACTTTATTCAGCATGGCCCTTTTGACCGATGTGAAGCGAGACTTCTTTGTAGCGCTGATTTGCCTTTCCAGGTTGCTTGGTTGGCCAAAAAGGGCGTATGCGTTTTTTCCTGAATATATTCAGGAAAAAACGCATACGCCCTTTTTGGCCAAGGGCATCTTGTCGAGGTTTTGCCGCTTTTCCTGTGCTTTAAAGGCGATTTGACTCTCCCTCCTGAAATCTGTTTCCTGCAATTCTGCCTTGCTTTCAAATCCTCTTCGTTGCCTTCCCTCAATATATTTGTGGACGAGAGTGATCATTTATAAGTCTGCAGGTTTGTGAATTGCAGTGCCCCTGAGCTCCATTTTTCAACTAGCTTTCTTGGGAGCTGGCCGCAAAAGCGCAGGATTGCTTCAGGCCCTATTCTGGTCCCGGGCGGCAGGCTGAGCCTGGGGTTAATTCTTCTTCCTGATGGGAAAATAGAGTGACCTGTGCCTGTCCCAACACCTAGAGCTAGTCTCTCATTGGTTCCCCCTTCTTCCCGTTCATCCTCAGGACAAATTGCAACCTGTACGGAACAGGAGGTTAAAGGTGCTGATTCTCCAAGGAGGGAGATTGCTAGTAATGCGGCTGGAATGGCGAACCCGAGCACAAGGACATGAGAAATGAGGTGCGTTTTAGAAACCTTTCGCGATCACACGGTGTACCATCTTCTGGGTTTCTCATGCATGTTTTCGATGTAGGAAGATGCCCTTGAACCTGGAGATTTGGGACCCATGGGATGGGTACCACGCAGTATTACTTTAAAGGGTCTGCGTTTCCTCACCCAACCTCACCAAACCTCTCATCCCCAAGAGTGTCCAACCTTATGTCTCAATCAGCTGTGGGTCTAGATATGGTCAATCCAGGTAGCATAACTGCCCCTAAACGAATTTTGTAAGAATTTCTCTCTCTTTCACTGTCTTTTTTTCACAGGTTTTTAAAAGTAATTGATTTTTATAATGGGGTTTAGCTGCTTTTCACTGCTGTGTTTATGTCACTTCACACCCACTTGACTCACTTACAGAGAGATATCAATACATAGGTTTTAAGATTCTTACTAGTCAGATATATTCTTGGGCCGTGAATAGGGGGTTTTGAGTCCAATTCACTGAGCAAGGAGTAGGTCTTGTCTAGTACATATTGGGTTTATGGAACGGTATCTGAGCTAATTTGAAACCCTTGTTTTATTCATCACCCCACCTCACCTTTCCCGTTAAGCAGCCATTGTGTGTTTTCTAAACGTGTGACTCTGTTCTGTTTTGTAATTCAGTTCAAGGGTAGCGGTTTTTTCATTCCCTCTATAAGTGATATCTTATGATAAGTGTCTTTTTCTGTGTGACTTATTTCACTTAGAATCGTCGTACCTAAATCCACTCATCATGCTGCTACTAGCCTTATGACGTTGATTTCATGGCTGAGTGATATTCCATTGTACATAAGGACCACAACTTCTTTATCCATTTTTCTCTTTCCTGGGATATTTAAGGTGTAACGAAGTTGGAGGTTCTTGTCAACAGAGCAGCCCTAAACTTTGGGGTGACTGTGTCTTGCTGGTTTTTAATTTTCCCACTTTATACGCCCATCAGTGGAAGTTCCCTATGCTCTCTAAGCTGAGTTTTTTAGATGTTTCAGGACACATCGTACACTTCTCCAGAGTGGCTGTTGGCAATTTACATCCCGCTCATCATCGTAACAAGGCTCCCGTTTCCTCATGGCCTGCCCTGCATTTCTGGTTTTGACACTTTATTCAGCATGGCCCTTTTGACCGATGGGAAGCGAGACTTCTTTGTAGCGCTGATTTGCCTTTCCAGGTTGCTTGGTTGGCCAAAAAGGGCGTATGCGTTTTTTCCTGAATATATTCAGGAAAAAACGCATACGCCCTTTTTGGCCAAGGGCATCTTGTCGAGGTTTTGCCGCTTTTCCTGTGCTTTAAAGGCGATTTGACTCTCCCTCCTGAAATCTGTTTCCTGCAATTCTGCCTTGCTTTCAAATCCTCTTCGTTGCCTTCCCTCAATATATTTGTGGACGAGAGTGATCATTTATAAGTCTGCAGGTTTGTGAATTGCAGTGCCCCTGAGCTCCATTTTTCAACTAGCTTTCTTGGGAGCTGGCCGCAAAAGCGCAGGATTGCTTCAGGCCCTATTCTGGTCCCGGGCGGCAGGCTGAGCCTGGGGTTAATTCTTCTTCCTGATGGGAAAATAGAGTGACCTGTGCCTGTCCCAACACCTAGAGCTAGTCTCTCATTGGTTCCCCCTTCTTCCCGTTCATCCTCAGGACAAATTGCAACCTGTACGGAACAGGAGGTTAAAGGTGCTGATTCTCCAAGGAGGGAGATTGCTAGTAATGCGGCTGGAATGGCGAACCCGAGCACAAGGACATGAGAAATGAGGTGCGTTTTAGAAACCTTTCGCGATCACACGGTGTACCATCTTCTGGGTTTCTCATGCATGTTTTCGATGTAGGAAGATGCCCTTGAACCTGGAGATTTGGGACCCATGGGATGGGTACCACGCAGTATTACTTTAAAGGGTCTGCGTTTCCTCACCCAACCTCACCAAACCTCTCATCCCCAAGAGTGTCCAACCTTATGTCTCAATCAGCTGTGGGTCTAGATATGGTCAATCCAGGTAGCATAACTGCCCCTAAACGAATTTTGTAAGAATTTCTCTCTCTTTCACTGTCTTTTTTTCACAGGTTTTTAAAAGTAATTGATTTTTATAATGGGGTTTAGCTGCTTTTCACTGCTGTGTTTCTGTCACTTCACACCCACTTGACTCACTTACAGAGAGATATCAATACATAGGTTTTAAGATTCTTACTAGTCAGATATATTCTTGGGCCGTGAATAGGGGGTTTTGAGTCCAATTCACTGAGCAAGGAGTAGGTCTTGTCTAGTACATATTGGGTTTATGGAACGGTATCTGAGCTAATTTGAAACCCTTGTTTTATTCATCACCCCACCTCACCTTTCCCGTTAAGCAGCCATTGTGTGTTTTCTAAACGTGTGACTCTGTTCTGTTTTGTAATTCAGTTCAAGGGTAGCGGTTTTTTCATTCCCTCTATAAGTGATATCTTATGATAAGTGTCTTTTTCTGTGTGACTTATTTCACTTAGAATCGTCGTACCTAAATCCACTCATCATGCTGCTACTAGCCTTATGACGTTGATTTCATGGCTGAGTGATATTCCATTGTACATAAGGACCACAACTTCTTTATCCATTTTTCTCTTTCCTGGGATATTTAAGGTGTAACGAAGTTGGAGGTTCTTGTCAACAGAGCAGCCCTAAACTTTGGGGTGACTGTGTCTTGCTGGTTTTTAATTTTCCCACTTTATACGCCCATCAGTGGAAGTTCCCTATGCTCTCTAAGCTGAGTTTTTTAGATGTTTCAGGACACATCGTACACTTCTCCAGAGTGGCTGTTGGCAATTTACATCCCGCTCATCATCGTAACAAGGCTCCCGTTTCCTCATGGCCTGCCCTGCATTTCTGGTTTTGACACTTTATTCAGCATGGCCCTTTTGACCGATGGGAAGCGAGACTTCTTTGTAGCGCTGATTTGCCTTTCCAGGTTGCTTGGTTGGCCAAAAAGGGCGTATGCGTTTTTTCCTGAATATATTCAGGAAAAAACGCATACGCCCTTTTTGGCCAAGGGCATCTTGTCGAGGTTTTGCCGCTTTTCCTGTGCTTTAAAGGCGATTTGACTCTCCCTCCTGAAATCTGTTTCCTGCAATTCTGCCTTGCTTTCAAATCCTCTTCGTTGCCTTCCCTCAATATATTTGTGGACGAGAGTGATCATTTATAAGTCTGCAGGTTTGTGAATTGCAGTGCCCCTGAGCTCCATTTTTCAACTAGCTTTCTTGGGAGCTGGCCGCAAAAGCGCAGGATTGCTTCAGGCCCTATTCTGGTCCCGGGCGGCAGGCTGAGCCTGGGGTTAATTCTTCTTCCTGATGGGAAAATAGAGTGACCTGTGCCTGTCCCAACACCTAGAGCTAGTCTCTCATTGGTTCCCCCTTCTTCCCGTTCATCCTCAGGACAAATTGCAACCTGTACGGAACAGGAGGTTAAAGGTGCTGATTCTCCAAGGAGGGAGATTGCTAGTAATGCGGCTGGAATGGCGAACCCGAGCACAAGGACATGAGAAATGAGGTGCGTTTTAGAAACCTTTCGCGATCACACGGTGTACCATCTTCTGGGTTTCTCATGCATGTTTTCGATGTAGGAAGATGCCCTTGAACCTGGAGATTTGGGACCCATGGGATGGGTACCACGCAGTATTACTTTAAAGGGTCTGCGTTTCCTCACCCAACCTCACCAAACCTCTCATCCCCAAGAGTGTCCACCCTTATGTCTCAATCAGCTGTGGGTCTAGATATGGTCAATCCAGGTAGCATAACTGCCCCTAAACGAATTTTGTAAGAATTTCTCTCTCTTTCACTGTCTTTTTTTCACAGGTTTTTAAAAGTAATTGATTTTTATAATGGGGTTTAGCTGCTTTTCACTGCTGTGTTTCTGTCACTTCACACCCACTTGACTCACTTACAGAGATATATCAATACATAGGTTTTAAGATTCTTACTAGTCAGATATATTCTTGGGCCGTGAATAGGGGGTTTTGAGTCCAATTCACTGAGCAAGGAGTAGGTCTTGTCTAGTACATATTGGGTTTATGGAACGGTATCTGAGCTAATTTGAAACCCTTGTTTTATTCATCACCCCACCTCACCTTTCCCGTTAAGCAGCCATTGTGTGT
This sequence comes from Balaenoptera physalus, assembly GCF_965194825.1. Lineage (NCBI taxonomy): Eukaryota > Metazoa > Chordata > Mammalia > Artiodactyla > Balaenopteridae > Balaenoptera > Balaenoptera physalus. The sequence goes on along the minus strand of NW_028125654.1, from coordinate 218,180 downwards.
TTTCTAAACGTGTGACTCTGTTCTGTTTTGTAATTCAGTTCAAGGGTAGCGGTTTTTTCATTCCCTCTATAAGTGATATCTTATGATAAGTGTCTTTTTCTGTGTGACTTATTTCACTTAGAATCGTCGTACCTAAATCCACTCATCATGCTGCTACTAGCCTTATGACGTTGATTTCATGGCTGAGTGATATTCCATTGTACATAAGGACCACAACTTCTTTATCCATTTTTCTCTTTCCTGGGATATTTAAGGTGTAACGAAGTCGGAGGTTCTTGTCAACAGAGCAGCCCTAAACTTTGGGGTGCCTGTGTCTTGCTGGTTTTTAATTTTCCCACTTTATTCGCCCATGAGTGGAAGTGCCCTATGCTCTCTAAGCTGAGTTTTTTAGATGTTTCAGGACACATCGTACACTTCTCCAGAGTGGCTGTTGGCAATTTACATCCCTCCCATCATCGTAACAAGGCTCCCGTTTCCTCATGGCCTGCCCTGCATTTCTGGTTTTGACACTTTATTCAGCATGGCCCTTTTGACCGATGGGAAGCGAGACTTCTTTGTAGCGCTGATTTGCCTTTCCAGGTTGCTTGGTTGGCCAATAAGGGCGTATGCGTTTTTTCCTGAATATATTCAGGAAAAAACGCATACGCCCTTTTTGGCCAAGGGCATCTTGTCGAGGTTTTGCCGCTTTTCCTGTGCTTTAAAGGCGATTTGACTCTCTCTCCTGAAATCTGTTCCCTGCAATTCTGCCTTGCTTTCAAATCCTCTTCGTTGCCTTCCCTCAATATATTTGTGGACGAGAGTGATCATTTATAAGTCTGCAGGTTTGTGAATTGCAGTGCGCCTGAGCTCCATTTTTCAACTCGCTTTCTTGGGAGCTGGCCGCAAAAGCTCAGGATTGCTTCAGGCCCTATTCTGGTCCCGGGCGGCAGGCTGAGCCTGTGGTTAATTCTTCTTCCTGATGGGAAAATAGAGTGACCTGTGCCTGTCTCAACACCTAGAGCTAGTCTCTCATTGTTTTCCCCTCTTCCCGTTCATCCTCAGGACAAATTGCAACCTGTACGGAACAGAAGGTTAAAGGTGCTGATTCTCCAAGGAGGGAGATTGCTAGTAAAGCAGCTGGAATGGCGAACCCGAGCACAAGGAGATGAGAAATGAGGTGCGTTTTAGAAACCTTTCGCGATCACACGGTGTACCATCTTCTGGGTTTCTCATGCATGTTTTCGATGTAGGAAGATGCCCTTGAACCTGGAGATTTGGGACCCATGGGATGGGTACCACGCAGTATTACTTTAAAGGGTCTGCGTTTCCTCACCCAACCTCACCAAACCTCTCATCCCCAAGAGTGTCCACCCTTATGTCTCAATCAGCTGTGGGTCTAGATATGGTCAATCCAGGTAGCATAACTGCCCCTAAACGAATTTTGTAAGAATTTCTCTCTCTTTCACTGTCTTTTTTTCACAGGTTTTTAAAAGTAATTGATTTTTATAATGGGGTTTAGCTGCTTTTCACTGCTGTGTTTCTGTCACTTCACACCCACTTGACTCACTTACAGAGAGATATCAATACATAGGTTTTAAGATTCTTACTAGTCAGATATATTCTTGGGCCGTGAATAGGGGGTTTTGAGTCCAATTCACTGAGCAAGGAGTAGGTCTTGTCTAGTACATATTGGGTTTATGGAACGGTATCTGAGCTAATTTGAAACCCTTGTTTTATTCATCACCCCACCTCACCTTTCCCGTTAAGCAGCCATTGTGTGTTTTCTAAACGTGTGACTCTGTTCTGTTTTGTAATTCAGTTCAAGGGTAGCGGTTTTTTCATTCCCTCTATAAGTGATATCTTATGATAAGTGTCTTTTTCTGTGTGACTTATTTCACTTAGAATCGTCGTACCTAAATCCACTCATCATGCTGCTACTAGCCTTATGACGTTGATTTCATGGCTGAGTGATATTCCATTGTACATAAGGACCACAACTTCTTTATCCATTTTTCTCTTTCCTGGGATATTTAAGGTGTAACGAAGTTGGAGGTTCTTGTCAACAGAGCAGCCCTAAACTTTGGGGTGCCTGTGTCTTGCTGGTTTTTAATTTTCCCACTTTATACGCCCATGAGTGGAAGTGCCCTATGCTCTCTAAGCTGAGTTTTTTAGATGTTTCAGGACACATCGTACACTTCTCCAGAGTGGCTGTTGGCAATTTACATCCCGCCCATGATCGTAACAAGGCTCCCGTTTCCTCATGGCCTGCCCTGCATTTCTGGTTTTGACACTTTATTCAGCATGGCCCTTTTGACCGATGGGAAGCGAGACTTCTTTGTAGCGCTGATTTGCCTTTCCAGGTTGCTTGGTTGGCCAAAAAGGGCGTATGCGTTTTTTCCTGAATATATTCAGGAAAAAACGCATACGCCCTTTTTGGCCAAGGGCATCTTGTCGAGGTTTTGCCGCTTTTCCTGTGCTTTAAAGGCGATTTGACTCTCCCTCCTGAAATCTGTTTCCTGCAATTCTGCCTTGCTTTCAAATCCTCTTCGTTGCCTTCCCTCAATATATTTGTGGACGAGAGTGATCATTTATAAGTCTGCAGGTTTGTGAATTGCAGTGCGCCTGAGCTCCATTTTTCAACTCGCTTTCTTGGGAGCTGGCCGCAAAAGCGCAGGATTGCTTCAGGCCCTATTCTGGTCCCGGGCGGCAGGCTGAGCCTGTGGTTAATTCTTCTTCCTGATGGGAAAATAGAGTGACCTGTGCCTGTCTCAACACCTAGAGCTAGTCTCTCATTGTTTTCCCCTCTTCCCGTTCTTCCTCAGGACAAATTGCAACCTGTACGGAACAGGAGGTTAAAGGTGCTGATTCTCCAAGGAGGGAGATTGCTAGTAAAGCAGCTGGAATGGCGAACCCGAGCACAAGGAGATGAGAAATGAGGTGCGTTTTAGAAACCTTTCGCGATCACACGGTGTACCATCTTCTGGGTTTCTCATGCATGTTTTCGATGTAGGAAGATGCCCTTGAACCTGGAGATTTGGGACCCATGGGATGGGTACCACGCAGTATTACTTTAAAGGGTCTGCGTTTCCTCACCCAACCTCACCAAACCTCTCATCCCCAAGAGTGTCCACCCTTATGTCTCAATCAGCTGTGGGTCTAGATATGGTCAATCCAGGTAGCATAACTGCCCCTAAACGAATTTTGTAAGAATTTCTCTCTCTTTCACTGTCTTTTTTTCACAGGTTTTTAAAAGTAATTGATTTTTATAATGGGGTTTAGCTGCTTTTCACTGCTGTGTTTATGTCACTTCACACCCACTTGACTCACTTACAGAGAGATATCAATACATAGGTTTTAAGATTCTTACTAGTCAGATATATTCTTGGGCCGTGAATAGGAGGTTTTGAGTCCAATTCACTGAGCAAGGAGTAGGTCTTGTCTAGTACATATTGGGTTTATGGAACGGTATCTGAGCTAATTTGAAACCCTTGTTTTATTCATCACCCCACCTCACCTTTCCCGTTAAGCAGCCATTGTGTGTTTTCTAAACGTGTGACTCTGTTCTGTTTTGTAATTCAGTTCAAGGGTAGCGGTTTTTTCATTCCCTCTATAAGTGATATCTTATGATAAGTGTCTTTTTCTGTGTGACTTATTTCACTTAGAATCGTCGTACCTAAATCCACTCATCATGCTGCTACTAGCCTTATGACGTTGATTTCATGGCTGAGTGATATTCCATTGTACATAAGGACCACAACTTCTTTATCCATTTTTCTCTTTCCTGGGATATTTAAGGTGTAACGAAGTTGGAGGTTCTTGTCAACAGAGCAGCCCTAAACTTTGGGGTGCCTGTGTCTTGCTGGTTTTTAATTTTCCCACTTTATACGCCCATGAGTGGAAGTGCCCTATGCTCTCTAAGCTGAGTTTTTTAGATGTTTCAGGACACATCGTACACTTCTCCAGAGTGGCTGTTGGCAATTTACATCCCGCCCATGATCGTAACAAGGCTCCCGTTTCCTCATGGCCTGCCCTGCATTTCTGGTTTTGACACTTTATTCAGCATGGCCCTTTTGACCGATGGGAAGCGAGACTTCTTTGTAGCGCTGATTTGCCTTTCCAGGTTGCTTGGTTGGCCAAAAAGGGCGTATGCGTTTTTTCCTGAATATATTCAGGAAAAAACGCATACGCCCTTTTTGGCCAAGGGCATCTTGTCGAGGTTTTGCCGCTTTTCCTGTGCTTTAAAGGCGATTTGACTCTCTCTCCTGAAATCTGTTTCCTGCAATTCTGCCTTGCTTTCAAATCCTCTTCGTTGCCTTCCCTCAATATATTTGTGGACGAGAGTGATCATTTATAAGTCTGCAGGTTTGTGAATTGCAGTGCCCCTGAGCTCCATTTTTCAACTCGCTTTCTTGGGAGCTGGCCGCAAAAGCGCAGGATTGCTTCAGGCCCTATTCTGGTCCCGGGCGGCAGGCTGAGCCTGGGGTTAATTCTTCTTCCTGATGGGAAAATAGAGTGACCTGTGCCTGTCCCAACACCTAGAGCTAGTCTCTCATAGTTTTCCCCTCTTCCCGTTCATCCTCAGGACAAACTGCAACCTGTACGGAACAGGAGGTTAAAGGTGCTGATTCTCCAAGGAGGGAGATTGCTAGTAAAGCAGCTGGAATGGCGAACCCGAGCACAAGGAGATGAGAAATGAGGTGCGTTTTAGAAACCTTTCGCGATCACACGGTGTACCATCTTCTGGGTTTCTCATGCATGTTTTCGATGTAGGAAGATGCCCTTGAACCTGGAGATTTGGAACCCATGGGATGGGTACCATGCAGTATTACTTTAAAGGGTCTGCGTTTCCTCACCCAACCTCACCAAACCTCTCATCCCCAAGAGTGTCCACCCTTATGTCTCAATCAGCTGTGGGTCTAGATATGGTCAATCCAGGTAGCATAACTGCCCCTAAACGAATTTTGTAAGAATTTCTCTCTCTTTCACTGTCTTTTTTTCACAGGTTTTTAAAAGTAATTGATTTTTATAATGGGGTTTAGCTGCTTTTCACTGCTGTGTTTATGTCACTTCACACCCACTTGACTCACTTACAGAGAGATATCAATACATAGGTTTTAAGATTCTTACTAGTCAGATATATTCTTGGGCCGTGAATAGGGGGTTTTGAGTCCAATTCACTGAGCAAGGAGTAGGTCTTGTCTAGTACATATTGGGTTTATGGAACGGTATCTGAGCTAATTTGAAACCCTTGTTTTATTCATCACCCCACGTCACCTTTCCCGTTAAGCAGCCATTGTGTGTTTTCTAAACGTGTGACTCTGTTCTGTTTTGTAATTCAGTTCAAGGGTAGCGGTTTTTTCATTCCCTCTATAAGTGATATCTTATGATAAGTGTCTTTTTCTGTGTGACTTATTTCACTTAGAATCGTCGTACCTAAAACCACTCATCATGCTGCTACTAGCCTTATGACGTTGATTTCATGGCTGAGTGATATTCCATTGTACATAAGGACCACAACTTCTTTATCCATTTTTCTCTTTCCTGGGATATTTAAGGTGTAACGAAGTTGGAGGTTCTTGTCAACAGGCAGCCCTAATCTTTGGGGTGCCTGTGTCTTGCTGGTTTTTAATTTTCCCACTTTATACGCCCATGAGTGGAAGTGCCCTATGCTCTCTAAGCTGAGTTTTTTAGATGTTTCAGGACACATCGTACACTTCTCCAGAGTGGCTGTTGGCAATTTACATCCCGCCCATGATCGTAACAAGGCTCCCGTTTCCTCATGGCCTGCCCTGCATTTCTGGTTTTGACACTTTATTCAGCATGGCCCTTTTGACCGATGGGAAGCGAGACTTCTTTGTAGCGCTGATTTGCCTTTCCAGGTTGCTTGGTTGGCCAAAAAGGGCGTATGCGTTTTTTCCTGAATATATTCAGGAAAAAACGCATACGCCCTTTTTGGCCAAGGGCATCTTGTCGAGGTTTTGCCGCTTTTCCTGTGCTTTAAAGGCGATTTGACTCTCCCTCCTGAAATCTGTTTCCTGCAATTCTGCCTTGCTTTCAAATCCTCTTCGTTGCCTTCCCTCAATATATTTGTGGACGAGAGTGATCATTTATAAGTCTGCAGGTTTGTGAATTGCAGTGCCCCTGAGCTCCATTTTTCAACTCGCTTTCTTGGGAGCTGGCCGCAAAAGCGCAGGATTGCTTCAGGCCCTATTCTGGTCCCGGGCGGCAGGCTGAGCCTGGGGTTAATTCTTCTTCCTGATGGGAAAATAGAGTGACCTGTGCCTGTCCCAACACCTAGAGCTAGTCTCTCATTGGTTCCCCCTTCTTCCCGTTCATCCTCAGGACAAATTGCAACCTGTACGGAACAGGAGGTTAAAGGTGCTGATTCTCCAAGGAGGGAGATTGCTAGTAATGCGGCTGGAATGGCGAACCCGAGCACAAGGACATGAGAAATGAGGTGCGTTTTAGAAACCTTTCGCGATCACACGGTGTACCATCTTCTGGGTTTCTCATGCATGTTTTCGATGTAGGAAGATGCCCTTGAACCTGGAGATTTGGGACCCATGGGATGGGTACCACGCAGTATTACTTTAAAGGGTCTGCGTTTCCTCACCCAACCTCACCAAACCTCTCATCCCCAAGAGTGTCCACCCTTATGTCTCAATCAGCTGTGGGTCTAGATATGGTCAATCCAGGTAGCATAACTGCCCCTAAACGAATTTTGTAAGAATTTCTCTCTCTTTCACTGTCTTTTTTTCACAGGTTTTTAAAAGTAATTGATTTTTATAATGGGGTTTAGCTGCTTTTCACTGCTGTGTTTCTGTCACTTCACACCCACTTGACTCACTTACAGAGAGATATCAATACATAGGTTTTAAGATTCTTACTAGTCAGATATATTCTTGGGCCGTGAATAGGGGGTTTTGAGTCCAATTCACTGAGCAAGGAGTAGGTCTTGTCTAGTACATATTGGGTTTATGGAACGGTATCTGAGCTAATTTGAAACCCTTGTTTTATTCATCACCCCACCTCACCTTTCCCGTTAAGCAGCCATTGTGTGTTTTCTAAACGTGTGACTCTGTTCTGTTTTGTAATTCAGTTCAAGGGTAGCGGTTTTTTCATTCCCTCTATAAGTGATATCTTATGATAAGTGTCTTTTTCTGTGTGACTTATTTCACTTAGAATCGTCGTACCTAAATCCACTCATCATGCTGCTACTAGCCTTATGACGTTGATTTCATGGCTGAGTGATATTCCATTGTACATAAGGACCACAACTTCTTTATCCATTTTTCTCTTTCCTGGGATATTTAAGGTGTAACGAAGTTGGAGGTTCTTGTCAACAGAGCAGCCCTAAACTTTGGGGTGCCTGTGTCTTGCTGGTTTTTAATTTTCCCACTTTATACGCCCATGAGTGGAAGTGCCCTATGCTCTCTAAGCTGAGTTTTTTAGATGTTTCAGGACACATCGTACACTTCTCCAGAGTGGCTGTTGGCAATTTACATCCCGCTCATCATCGTAACAAGGCTCCCGTTTCCTCATGGCCTGCCCTGCATTTCTGGTTTTGACACTTTATTCAGCATGGCCCTTTTGACCGATGGGAAGCGAGACTTCTTTGTAGCGCTGATTTGCCTTTCCAGGTTGCTTGGTTGGCCAAAAAGGGCGTATGCGTTTTTTCCTGAATATATTCAGGAAAAAACGCATACGCCCTTTTTGGCCAAGGGCATCTTGTCGAGGTTTTGCCGCTTTTCCTGTGCTTTAAAGGCGATTTGACTCTCCCTCCTGAAATCTGTTTCCTGCAATTCTGCCTTGCTTTCAAATCCTCTTCGTTGCCTTCCCTCAATATATTTGTGGACGAGAGTGATCATTTATAAGTCTGCAGGTTTGTGAATTGCAGTGCCCCTGAGCTCCATTTTTCAACTAGCTTTCTTGGGAGCTGGCCGCAAAAGCGCAGGATTGCTTCAGGCCCTATTCTGGTCCCGGGCGGCAGGCTGAGCCTGGGGTTAATTCTTCTTCCTGATGGGAAAATAGAGTGACCTGTGCCTGTCCCAACACCTAGAGCTAGTCTCTCATTGGTTCCCCCTTCTTCCCGTTCATCCTCAGGACAAATTGCAACCTGTACGGAACAGGAGGTTAAAGGTGCTGATTCTCCAAGGAGGGAGATTGCTAGTAATGCGGCTGGAATGGCGAACCCGAGCACAAGGACATGAGAAATGAGGTGCGTTTTAGAAACCTTTCGCGATCACACGGTGTACCATCTTCTGGGTTTCTCATGCATGTTTTCGATGTAGGAAGATGCCCTTGAACCTGGAGATTTGGGACCCATGGGATGGGTACCACGCAGTATTACTTTAAAGGGTCTGCGTTTCCTCACCCAACCTCACCAAACCTCTCATCCCCAAGAGTGTCCACCCTTATGTCTCAATCAGCTGTGGGTCTAGATATGGTCAATCCAGGTAGCATAACTGCCCCTAAACGAATTTTGTAAGAATTTCTCTCTCTTTCACTGTCTTTTTTTCACAGGTTTTTAAAAGTAATTGATTTTTATAATGGGGTTTAGCTGCTTTTCACTGCTGTGTTTATGTCACTTCACACCCACTTGACTCACTTACAGAGAGATATCAATACATAGGTTTTAAGATTCTTACTAGTCAGATATATTCTTGGGCCGTGAATAGGGGGTTTTGAGTCCAATTCACTGAGCAAGGAGTAGGTCTTGTCTAGTACATATTGGGTTTATGGAACGGTATCTGAGCTAATTTGAAACCCTTGTTTTATTCATCACCCCACCTCACCTTTCCCGTTAAGCAGCCATTGTGTGTTTTCTAAACGTGTGACTCTGTTCTGTTTTGTAATTCAGTTCAAGGGTAGCGGTTTTTTCATTCCCTCTATAAGTGATATCTTATGATAAGTGTCTTTTTCTGTGTGACTTATTTCACTTAGAATCGTCGTACCTAAATCCACTCATCATGCTGCTACTAGCCTTATGACGTTGATTTCATGGCTGAGTGATATTCCATTGTACATAAGGACCACAACTTCTTTATCCATTTTTCTCTTTCCTGGGATATTTAAGGTGTAACGAAGTTGGAGGTTCTTGTCAACAGAGCAGCCCTAAACTTTGGGGTGCCTGTGTCTTGCTGGTTTTTAATTTTCCCACTTTATACGCCCATGAGTGGAAGTTCCCTATGCTCTCTAAGCTGAGTTTTTTAGATGTTTCAGGACACATCGTACACTTCTCCAGAGTGGCTGTTGGCAATTTACATCCCGCCCATCATCGTAACAAGGCTCCCGTTTCCTCATGGCCTGCCCTGCATTTCTGGTTTTGACACTTTATTCAGCATGGCCCTTTTGACCGATGGGAAGCGAGACTTCTTTGTAGCGCTGATTTGCCTTTCCAGGTTGCTTGGTTGGCCAAAAAGGGCGTATGCGTTTTTTCCTGAATATATTCAGGAAAAAACGCATACGCCCTTTTTGGCCAAGGGCATCTTGTCGAGGTTTTGCCGCTTTTCCTGTGCTTTAAAGGCGATTTGACTCTCCCTCCTGAAATCTGTTTCCTGCAATTCTGCCTTGCTTTCAAATCCTCTTCGTTGCCTTCCCTCAATATATTTGTGGACGAGAGTGATCATTTATAAGTCTGCAGGTTTGTGAATTGCAGTGCCCCTGATCTCCATTTTTCAACTCGCTTTCTTGGGAGCTGGCCGCAAAAGCGCAGGATTGCTTCAGGCTCTATTCTGGTCCCGGGCGGCAGGCTGAGCCTGTGGTTAATTCTTCTTCCTGATGGGAAAATAGAGTGACCTGTGCCTGTCTCAACACCTAGAGCTAGTCTCTCATTGTTTTCCCCTCTTCCCGTTCATCCTCAGGACAAATTGCAACCTGTACGGAACAGGAGGTTAAAGGTGCTGATTCTCCAAGGAGGGAGATTGCTAGTAAAGCAGCTGGAATGGCGAACCCGAGCACAAGGAGATGAGAAATGAGGTGCGTTTTAGAAACCTTTCACGATCACACGGTGTACCATCTTCTGGGTTTCTCATGCATGTTTTCGATGTAGGAAGATGCCCTTGAACCTGGAGATTTGGGACCCATGGGATGGGTACCACGCAGTATTACTTTAAAGGGTCTGCGTTTCCTCACCCAACCTCACCAAACCTCTCATCCCCAAGAGTGTCCACCCTTATGTCTCAATCAGCTGTGGGTCTAGATATGGTCAATCCAGGTAGCATAACTGCCCCTAAACGAATTTTGTAAGAATTTCTCTCTCTTTCACTGTCTTTTTTTCACAGGTTTTTAAAAGTAATTGATTTTTATAATGGGGTTTAGCTGCTTTTCACTGCTGTGTTTCTGTCACTTCACACCCACTTGACTCACTTACAGAGAGATATCAATACATAGGTTTTAAGATTCTTACTAGTCAGATATATTCTTGGGCCGTGAATAGGGGGTTTTGAGTCCAATTCACTGAGCAAGGAGTAGGTCTTGTCTAGTACATATTGGGTTTATGGAACGGTATCTGAGCTAATTTGAAACCCTTGTTTTATTCATCACCCCACCTCACCTTTCCCGTTAAGCAGCCATTGTGTGTTTTCTAAACGTGTGACTCTGTTCTGTTTTGTAATTCAGTTCAAGGGTAGCGGTTTTTTCATTCCCTCTATAAGTGATATCTTATGATAAGTGTCTTTTTCTGTGTGACTTATATCACTTAGAATCGTCGTACCTAAATCCACTCATCATGCTGCTACTAGCCTTATGACGTTGATTTCATGGCTGAGTGATATTCCATTGTACATAAGGACCACAACTTCTTTATCCATTTTTCTCTTTCCTGGGATATTTAAGGTGTAACGAAGTTGGAGGTTCTTGTCAACAGAGCAGCCCTAAACTTTGGGGTGCCTGTGTCTTGCTGGTTTTTAATTTTCCCACTTTATACGCCCATGAGTGGAAGTTCCCTATGCTCTCTAAGCTGAGTTTTTTAGATGTTTCAGGACACATCGTACACTTCTCCAGAGTGGCTGTTGGCAATTTACATCCCGCCCATCATCGTAACAAGGCTCCCGTTTCCTCATGGCCTGCCCTGCATTTCTGGTTTTGACACTTTATTCAGCATGGCCCTTTTGACCGATGGGAAGCGAGACTTCTTTGTAGCGCTGATTTGCCTTTCCAGGTTGCTTGCTTGGCCAAAAAGGGCGTATGCGTTTTTTCCTGAATATATTCAGGAAAAAACGCATACGCCCTTTTTGGCCAAGGGCATCTTGTCGAGGTTTTGCCGCTTTTCCTGTGCTTTAAAGGCGATTTGACTCTCCCTCCTGAAATCTGTTTCCTGCAATTCTGCCTTGCTTTCAAATCCTCTTCGTTGCCTTCCCTCAATATATTTGTGGACGAGAGTGATCATTTATAAGTCTGCAGGTTTGTGAATTGCAGTGCGCCTGAGCTCCATTTTTCAACTCGCTTTCTTGGGAGCTGGCCGCAAAAGCGCAGGATTGCTTCAGGCCCTATTCTGGTCCCGGGCGGCAGGCTGAGCCTGTGGTTAATTCTTCTTCCTGATGGGAAAATAGAGTGACCTGTGCCTGTCTCAACACCTAGAGCTAGTCTCTCATTGTTTTCCCCTCTTCCCGTTCATCCTCAGGACAAATTGCAACCTGTACGGAACAGGAGGTTAAAGGTGCTGATTCTCCAAGGAGGGAGATTGCTAGTAAAGCAGCTGGAATGGCGAACCCGAGCACAAGGAGATGAGAAATGAGGTGCGTTTTAGAAACCTTTCGCGATCACACGGTGTACCATCTTCTGGGTTTCTCATGCATGTTTTCGATGTAGGAAGATGCCCTTGAACCTGGAGATTTGGGACCCATGGGATGGGTACCACGCAGTATTACTTTAAAGGGTCTGCGTTTACTCACCCAACCTCACCAAACCTCTCATCCCCAAGAGTGTCCACCCTTATGTCTCAATCAGCTGTGGGTCTAGATATGGTCAATCCAGGTAGCATAACTGCCCCTAAAGGAATTTTGTAAGAATTTCTCTCTCTTTCACTGTCTTTTTTTCACAGGTTTTTAAAAGTAATTGATTTTTATAATGGGGTTTAGCTGCTTTTCACTGCTGTGTTTATGTCACTTCACACCCACTTGACTCACTTACAGAGAGATATCAATACATAGGTTTTAAGATTCTTACTAGTCAGATATATTCTTGGGCCGTGAATAGGAGGTTTTGAGTCCAATTCACTGAGCAAGGAGTAGGTCTTGTCTAGTACATATTGGGTTTATGGAACGGTATCTGAGCTAATTTGAAACCCTTGTTTTATTCATCACCCCACCTCACCTTTCCCGTTAAGCAGCCATTGTGTGTTTTCTAAACGTGTGACTCTGTTCTGTTTTGTAATTCAGTTCAAGGGTAGCGGTTTTTTCATTCCCTCTATAAGTGATATCTTATGATAAGTGTCTTTTTCTGTGTGACTTATTTCACTTAGAATCGTCGTACCTAAATCCACTCATCATGCTGCTACTAGCCTTATGACGTTGATTTCATGGCTGAGTGATATTCCATTGTACATAAGGACCACAACTTCTTTATCCATTTTTCTCTTTCCTGGGATATTTAAGGTGTAACGAAGTTGGAGGTTCTTGTCAACAGAGCAGCCCTAAACTTTGGGGTGCCTGTGTCTTGCTGGTTTTTAATTTTCCCACTTTATACGCCCATGAGTGGAAGTGCCCTATGCTCTCTAAGCTGAGTTTTTTAGATGTTTCAGGACACATCGTACACTTCTCCAGAGTGGCTGTTGGCAATTTACATCCCGCCCATCATCGTAACAAGGCTCCCGTTTCCTCATGGCCTGCCCTGCATTTCTGGTTTTGACACTTTATTCAGCATGGCCCTTTTGACCGATGGGAAGCGAGACTTCTTTGTAGCGCTGATTCGCCTTTCCAGGTTGCTTGCTTGGCCAAAAAGGGCGTATGCGTTTTTTCCTGAATATATTCAGGAAAAAACGCATACGCCCTTTTTGGCCAAGGGCATCTTGTCGAGGTTTTGCCGCTTTTCCTGTGCTTTAAAGGCGATTTGACTCTCCCTCCTGAAATCTGTTTCCTGCAATTCTGCCTTGCTTTCAAATCCTCTTCGTTGCCTTCCCTCAATATATTTGTGGACGAGAGTGATCATTTATAAGTCTGCAGGTTTGTGAATTGCAGTGCGCCTGAGCTCCATTTTTCAACTCGCTTTCTTGGGAGCTGGCCGCAAAAGCGCAGGATTGCTTCAGGCCCTATTCTGGTCCCGGGCGGCAGGCTGAGCCTGTGGTTAATTCTTCTTCCTGATGGGAAAATAGAGTGACCTGTGCCTGTCTCAACACCTAGAGCTAGTCTCTCATTGTTTTCCCCTCTTCCCGTTCATCCTCAGGACAAATTGCAACCTGTACGGAACAGGAGGTTAAAGATGCTGATTCTCCAAGGAGGGAGATTGCTAGTAAAGCAGCTGGAATGGCGAACCCGAGCACAAGGAGATGAGAAATGAGGTGCGTTTTAGAAACCTTTCGCGATCACACGGTGTACCATCTTCTGGGTTTCTCATGCATGTTTTCGATGTAGGAAGATGCCCTTGAACCTGGAGATTTGGGACCCATGGGATGGGTACCATGCAGTATTACTTTAAAGGGTCTGCGTTTACTCACCCAACCTCACCAAACCTCTCATCCCCAAGAGTGTCCACCCTTATGTCTCAATCAGCTGTGGGTCTAGATATGGTCAATCCAGGTAGCATAACTGCCCCTAAAGGAATTTTGTAAGAATTTCTCTCTCTTTCACTGTCTTTTTTTCACAGGTTTTTAAAAGTAATTGATTTTTATAATGGGGTTTAGCTGCTTTTCACTGCTGTGTTTATGTCACTTCACACCCACTTGACTCACTTACAGAGAGATATCAATACATAGGTTTTAAGATTCTTACTAGTCAGATATATTCTTGGGCCGTGAATAGGAGGTTTTGAGTCCAATTCACTGAGCAAGGAGTAGGTCTTGTCTAGTACATATTGGGTTTATGGAACGGTATCTGAGCTAATTTGAAACCCTTGTTTTATTCATCACCCCACCTCACCTTTCCCGTTAAGCAGCCATTGTGTGTTTTCTAAACGTGTGACTCTGTTCTGTTTTGTAATTCAGTTCAAGGGTAGCGGTTTTTTCATTCCCTCTATAAGTGATATCTTATGATAAGTGTCTTTTTCTGTGTGACTTATTTCACTTAGAATCGTCGTACCTAAATCCACTCATCATGCTGCTACTAGCCTTATGACGTTGATTTCATGGCTGAGTGATATTCCATTGTACATAAGGACCACAACTTCTTTATCCATTTTTCTCTTTCCTGGGATATTTAAGGTGTAACGAAGTTGGAGGTTCTTGTCAACAGAGCAGCCCTAAACTTTGGGGTGCCTGTGTCTTGCTGGTTTTTAATTTTCCCACTTTATACGCCCATGAGTGGAAGTGCCCTATGCTCTCTAAGCTGAGTTTTTTAGATGTTTCAGGACACATCGTACACTTCTCCAGAGTGGCTGTTGGCAATTTACATCCCGCCCATGATCGTAACAAGGCTCCCGTTTCCTCATGGCCTGCCCTGCATTTCTGGTTTTGACACTTTATTCAGCATGGCCCTTTTGACCGATGGGAAGCGAGACTTCTTTGTAGCGCTGATTTGCCTTTCCAGGTTGCTTGGTTGGCCAAAAAGGGCGTATGCGTTTTTTCCTGAATATATTCAGGAAAAAACGCATACGCCCTTTTTGGCCAAGGGCATCTTGTCGAGGTTTTGCCGCTTTTCCTGTGCTTTAAAGGCGATTTGACTCTCCCTCCTGAAATCTGTTTCCTGCAATTCTGCCTTGCTTTCAAATCCTCTTCGTTGCCTTCCCTCAATATATTTGTGGACGAGAGTGATCATTTATAAGTCTGCAGGTTTGTGAATTGCAGTGCCCCTGAGCTCCATTTTTCAACTCGCTTTCTTGGGAGCTGGCCGCAAAAGCGCAGGATTGCTTCAGGCCCTATTCTGGTCCCGGGCGGCAGGCTGAGCCTGGGGTTAATTCTTCTTCCTGATGGGAAAATAGAGTGACCTGTGCCTGTCCCAACACCTAGAGCTAGTCTCTCATTGGTTCCCCCTTCTTCCCGTTCATCCTCAGGACAAATTGCAACCTGTACGGAACAGGAGGTTAAAGGTGCTGATTCTCCAAGGAGGGAGATTGCTAGTAATGCGGCTGGAATGGTGAACCCGAGCACAAGGACATGAGAAATGAGGTGCGTTTTAGAAACCTTTCGCGATCACACGGTGTACCATCTTCTGGGTTTCTCATGCATGTTTTCGATGTAGGAAGATGCCCTTGAACCTGGAGATTTGGGACCCATGGGATGGGTACCACGCAGTATTACTTTAAAGGGTCTGCGTTTCCTCACCCAACCTCACCAAACCTCTCATCCCCAAGAGTGTCCACCCTTATGTCTCAATCAGCTGTGGGTCTAGATATGGTCAATCCAGGTAGCATAACTGCCCCTAAACGAATTTTGTAAGAATTTCTCTCTCTTTCACTGTCTTTTTTTCACAGGTTTTTAAAAGTAATTGATTTTTATAATGGGGTTTAGCTGCTTTTCACTGCTGTGTTTATGTCACTTCACACCCACTTGACTCACTTACAGAGAGATATCAATACATAGGTTTTAAGATTCTTACTAGTCAGATATATTCTTGGGCCGTGAATAGGGGGTTTTGAGTCCAATTCACTGAGCAAGGAGTAGGTCTTGTCTAGTACATATTGGGTTTATGGAACGGTATCTGAGCTAATTTGAAACCCTTGTTTTATTCATCACCCCACCTCACCTTTCCCGTTAAGCAGCCATTGTGTGTTTTCTAAACGTGTGACTCTGTTCTGTTTTGTAATTCAGTTCAAGGGTAGCGGTTTTTTCATTCCCTCTATAAGTGATATCTTATGATAAGTGTCTTTTTCTGTGTGACTTATTTCACTTAGAATCGTTGTACCTAAATCCACTCATCATGCTGCTACTAGCCTTATGACGTTGATTTCATGGCTGAGTGATATTCCATTGTACATAAGGACCACAACTTCTTTATTCATTTTTCTCTTTCCTGGGATATTTAAGGTGTAACGAAGTTGGAGGTTCTTGTCAACAGAGCAGCCCTAAACTTTGGGGTGCCTGTGTCTTGCTGGTTTTTAATTTTCCCACTTTATATGCCCATGAGTGGAAGTGCCCTATGCTCTCTAAGCTGAGTTTTTTAGATGTTTCAGGACACATCGTACACTTCTCCAGAGTGGCTGTTGGCAATTTACATCCCACCCATCATCGTAACAAGGCTCCCGTTTCCTCATGGCCTGCCCTGCATTTCTGGTTTTGACACTTTATTCAGCATGGCCCTTTTGACCGATGGGAAGCGAGACTTCTTTGTAGCGCTGATTTGCCTTTCCAGGTTGCTTGGTTGGCCAAAAAGGGCGTATGCGTTTTTTCCTGAATATTTTCAGGAAAAAACGCATACGCCCTTTTTGGCCAAGGGCATCTTGTCGAGGTTTTGCCGCTTTTCCTGTGCTTTAAAGGCGATTTGACTCTCCCTCCTGAAATCTGTTTCCTGCAATTCTGCCTTGCTTTCAAATCCTCTTCGTTGCCTTCCCTCAATATATTTGTGGACGAGAGTGATCATTTATAAGTCTGCAGGTTTGTGAATTGCAGTGCCCCTGAGCTCCATTTTTCAACTCGCTTTCTTGGGAGCTGGCCGCAAAAGCGCAGGATTGCTTCAGGCTCTATTCTGGTCCCGGGCGGCAGGCTGAGCCTGTGGTTAATTCTTCTTCCTGATGGGAAAATAGAGTGACCTGTGCCTGTCTCAACACCTAGAGCTAGTCTCTCATTGTTTTCCCCTCTTCCCGTTCATCCTCAGGACAAATTGCAACCTGTACGGAACAGGAGGTTAAAGGTGCTGATTCTCCAAGGAGGGAGATTGCTAGTAAAGCAGCTGGAATGGCGAACCCGAGCACAAGGAGATGAGAAATGAGGTGCGTTTTAGAAACCTTTCGCGATCACACGGTGTACCATCTTCTGGGTTTCTCATGCATGTTTTCGATGTAGGAAGATGCCCTTGAACCTGGAGATTTGGGACCCATGGGATGGGTACCACGCAGTATTACTTTAAAGGGTCTGCGTTTCCTCACCCAACCTCACCAAACCTCTCATCCCCAAGAGTGTCCACCCTTATGTCTCAATCAGCTGTGGGTCTAGATATGGTCAATCCAGGTAGCATAACTGCCCCTAAACGAATTTTGTAAGAATTTCTCTCTCTTTCACTGTCTTTTTTTCACAGGTTTTTAAAAGTAATTGATTTTTATAATGGGGTTTAGCTGCTTTTCACTGCTGTGTTTCTGTCACTTCACACCCACTTGACTCACTTACAGAGAGATATCAATACATAGGTTTTAAGATTCTTACTAGTCAGATATATTCTTGGGCCGTGAATAGGGGGTTTTGAGTCCAATTCACTGAGCAAGGAGTAGGTCTTGTCTAGTACATATTGGGTTTATGGAACGGTATCTGAGCTAATTTGAAACCCTTGTTTTATTCATCACCCCACCTCACCTTTCCCGTTAAGCAGCCATTGTGTGTTTTCTAAACGTGTGACTCTGTTCTGTTTTGTAATTCAGTTCAAGGGTAGCGGTTTTTTCATTCCCTCTATAAGTGATATCTTATGATAAGTGTCTTTTTCTGTGTGACTTATTTCACTTAGAATCGTCGTACCTAAATCCACTCATCATGCTGCTACTAGCCTTATGACGTTGATTTCATGGCTGAGTGATATTCCATTGTACATAAGGACCACAACTTCTTTATCCATTTTTCTCTTTCCTGGGATATTTAAGGTGTAACGAAGTTGGAGGTTCTTGTCAACAGAGCAGCCCTAAACTTTGAGGTGCCTGTGTCTTGCTGGTTTTTAATTTTCCCACTTTATACGCCCATGAGTGGAAGTGCCCTATGCTCTCTAAGCTGAGTTTTTTAGATGTTTCAGGACACATCGTACACTTCTCCAGAGTGGCTGTTGGCAATTTACATCCCGCCCATGATCGTAACAAGGCTCCCGTTTCCTCATGGCCTGCCCTGCATTTCTGGTTTTGACACTTTATTCAGCATGGCCCTTTTGACCGATGGGAAGCGAGACTTCTTTGTAGCGCTGATTTGCCTTTCCAGGTTGCTTGGTTGGCCAAAAAGGGCGTATGCGTTTTTTCCTGAATATATTCAGGAAAAAACGCATACGCCCTTTTTGGCCAAGGGCATCTTGTCGAGGTTTTGCCGCTTTTCCTGTGCTTTAAAGGCGATTTGACTCTCCCTCCTGAAATCTGTTTCCTGCAATTCTGCCTTGCTTTCAAATCCTCTTCGTTGCCTTCCCTCAATATATTTGTGGACGAGAGTGATCATTTATAAGTCTGCAGGTTTGTGAATTGCAGTGCCCCTGAGCTCCATTTTTCAACTCGCTTTCTTGGGAGATGGCCGCAAAAGCGCAGGATTGCTTCAGGCCCTATTCTGGTCCCGGGCGGCAGGCTGAGCCTGGGGTTAATTCTTCTTCCTGATGGGAAAATAGAGTGACCTGTGCCTGTCCCAACACCTAGAGCTAGTCTCTCATAGTTTTCCCCTCTTCCCGTTCATCCTCAGGACAAACTGCAACCTGTACGGAACAGGAGGTTAAAGGTGCTGATTCTCCAAGGAGGGAGATTGCTAGTAAAGCAGCTGGAATGGCGAACCCGAGCACAAGGAGATGAGAAATGAGGTGCGTTTTAGAAACCTTTCGCGATCACACGGTGTACCATCTTCTGGGTTTCTCATGCATGTTTTCGATGTAGGAAGATGCCCTTGAACCTGGAGATTTGGAACCCATGGGATGGGTACCACGCAGTATTACTTTAAAGAGTCTGCGTTTCCTCACCCAACCTCACCAAACCTCTCATCCCCAAGAGTGTCCACCCTTATGTCTCAATCAGCTGTGGGTCTAGATATGGTCAATCCAGGTAGCATAACTGCCCCTAAACGAATTTTGTAAGAATTTCTCTCTCTTTCACTGTCTTTTTTTCACAGGTTTTTAAAAGTAATTGATTTTTATAATGGGGTTTAGCTGCTTTTCACTGCTGTGTTTATATCACTTCACACCCACTTGACTCACTTACAGAGAGATATCAATACATAGGTTTTAAGATTCTTACTAGTCAGATATATTCTTGGGCCGTGAATAGGGGGTTTTGAGTCCAATTCACTGAGCAAGGAGTAGGTCTTGTCTAGTACATATTGGGTTTATGGAACGGTATCTGAGCTAATTTGAAACCCTTGTTTTATTCATCACCCCACGTCACCTTTCCCGTTAAGCAGCCATTGTGTGTTTTCTAAACGTGTGACTCTGTTCTGTTTTGTAATTCAGTTCAAGGGTAGCGGTTTTTTCATTCCCTCTATAAGTGATATCTTATGATAAGTGTCTTTTTCTGTGTGACTTATTTCACTTAGAATCGTCGTACCTAAAACCACTCATCATGCTGCTACTAGCCTTATGACGTTGATTTCATGGCTGAGTGATATTCCATTGTACATAAGGACCACAACTTCTTTATCCATTTTTCTCTTTCCTGGGATATTTAAGGTGTAACGAAGTTGGAGGTTCTTGTCAACAGAGCAGCCCTAATCTTTGGGGTGCCTGTGTCTTGCTGGTTTTTAATTTTCCCACTTTATACGCCCATGAGTGGAAGTGCCCTATGCTCTCTAAGCTGAGTTTTTTAGATGTTTCAGGACACATCGTACACTTCTCCAGAGTGGCTGTTGGCAATTTACATCCCGCCCATCATCGTAACAAGGCTCCCGTTTCCTCATGGCCTGCCCTGCATTTCTGGTTTTGACACTTTATTCAGCATGGCCCTTTTGACCGATGGGAAGCGAGACTTCTTTGTAGCGCTGATTTGCCTTTCCAGGTTGCTTGGTTGGCCAAAAAGGGCGTATGCGTTTTTTCCTGAATATATTCAGGAAAAAACGCATACGCCCTTTTTGGCCAAGGGCATCTTGTCGAGGTTTTGCCGCTTTTCCTGTGCTTTAAAGGCGATTTGACTCTCCCTCCTGAAATCTGTTTCCTGCAATTCTGCCTTGCTTTCAAATCCTCTTCGTTGCCTTCCCTCAATATATTTGTGGACGAGAGTGATCATTTATAAGTCTGCAGGTTTGTGAATTGCAGTGCCCCTGAGCTCCATTTTTCAACTCGCTTTCTTGGGAGCTGGCCGCAAAAGCGCAGGATTGCTTCAGGCTCTATTCTGGTCCCGGGCGGCAGGCTGAGCCTGTGCTTAATTCTTCTTCCTGATGGGAAAATAGAGTGACCTGTGCCTGTCTCAACACCTAGAGCTAGTCTCTCATTGTTTTCCCCTCTTCCCGTTCATCCTCAGGACAAATTGCAACCTGTACGGAACAGGAGGTTAAAGGTGCTGATTCTCCAAGGAGGGAGATTGCTAGTAAAGCAGCTGGAATGGCGAACCCGAGCACAAGGAGATGAGAAATGAGGTGCGTTTTAGAAACCTTTCACGATCACACGGTGTACCATCTTCTGGGTTTCTCATGCATGTTTTCGATGTAGGAAGATGCCCTTGAACCTGGAGATTTGGGACCCATGGGATGGGTACCACGCAGTATTACTTTAAAGGGTCTGCGTTTCCTCACCCAACCTCACCAAACCTCTCATCCCCAAGAGTGTCCACCCTTATGTCTCAATCAGCTGTGGGTCTAGATATGGTCAATCCAGGTAGCATAACTGCCCCTAAACGAATTTTGTAAGAATTTCTCTCTCTTTCACTGTCTTTTTTTCACAGGTTTTTAAAAGTAATTGATTTTTATAATGGGGATTAGCTGCTTTTCACTGCTGTGTTTATGTCACTTCACACCCACTTGACTCACTTACAGAGAGATATCAATACATAGGTTTTAAGATTCTTACTAGTCAGATATATTCTTGGGCCGTGAATAGGGGGTTTTGAGTCCAATTCACTGAGCAAGGAGTAGGTCTTGTCTAGTACATATTGGGTTTATGGAACGGTATCTGAGCTAATTTGAAACCCTTGTTTTATTCATCACCCCACCTCACCTTTCCCGTTAAGCAGCCATTGTGTGTTTTCTAAACGTGTGACTCTGTTCTGTTTTGTAATTCAGTTCAAGGGTAGCGGTTTTTTCATTCCCTCTATAAGTGATATCTTATGATAAGTGTCTTTTTCTGTGTGACTTATTTCACTTAGAATCGTTGTACCTAAATCCACTCATCATGCTGCTACTAGCCTTATGACGTTGATTTCATGGCTGAGTGATATTCCATTGTACATAAGGACCACAACTTCTTTATCCATTTTTCTCTTTCCTGGGATATTTAAGGTGTAACGAAGTTGGAGGTTCTTGTCAACAGAGCAGCCCTAAACTTTGGGGTGCCTGTGTCTTGCTGGTTTTTAATTTTCCCACTTTATATGCCCATGAGTGGAAGTGCCCTATGCTCTCTAAGCTGAGTTTTTTAGATGTTTCAGGACACATCGTACACTTCTCCAGAGTGGCTGTTGGCAATTTACATCCCTCCCATCACCGTAACAAGGCTCCCGTTTCCTCATGGCCTGCCCTGCATTTCTGGTTTTGACACTTTATTCAGCATGGCCCTTTTGACCGATGGGAAGCGAGACTTCTTTGTAGCGCTGATTTGCCTTTCCAGGTTGCTTGGTTGGCCAAAAAGGGCGTATGCGTTTTTTCCTGAATATATTCAGGAAAGAACGCATACGCCCTTTTTGGCCAAGGGCATCATTGTCGAGGTTTTGCCGCTTTTCCTGTGCTTTAAAGGCACAAGGAGATGAGAAATGAGGTGTGTTTTAGAAACCTTTCCCGATCACACGGTGTACCATCTTCTGGGTTCCTCATGCATGTTTTCGATGTAGGAAGATGGCCTTGAACCTGGAGATTTGGGACCCATGGGATTGGTAACACGCAGTATTACTTTAAAGGGTCTGCGTTTGCTCACCCAACCTCACCAAACCTCTCAGCCCCAAGAGTGTCCACCCTTATGTCTCAATCAGCTGTGGGTCTATACATGGTCAATCCAGGTGGCATCACAGCCCCTGAACGAATTTTGTAAGAATTTCTCTCTCTTTCACTGTCTTTGTTTCACAGGTTTTTAAAAGTAATTGATTTTTATAATGGGGTTTAGCTGCTTTTCACTGCTGTGTTTATGTCACTTTACACCCACTTGACTCACTTACAGAGAGATATCAATACATAGGTTTTAAGATTCTTACTAGTCAGATATATTCTTGGGCCGTGAATAGGGGGTGTCGAGTCCAATTCACTGAGCAAGGAGTAGGTCTTGTCTATTACATATTGGGTTTATTGAACGGTATCTGAGCCAATTTGAAACCCTTGTTTTATGCATCACCCCACCTCACCTTTCCCGTTAAGCAGCCATAGTGTGTTTTCTAAACGTGTGACTCTGTTCTGTTTTGTAATTCAGTTCAAGGGTAGCGGTTTTTACATTCCCTCTATAAGTGATATCTTATGATAAGTGTCTTTTTCTCTGTGACTTATTTCACTTAGAATCGTCGTACCTAAATCCTCTCATCATGCTGCTACAAGCCTTATGACGTTGATTTCATGGCTGAGTGATATTCCATTGTACATAAGGACCACAACTTATTTATCCATCTTTCTCTTTCCTGAGATATTTAAGGTGTAACGAAGTGGAGGTTCTTGTCAACAGAGCAGCCCTAAACGTTGGGGTGCCTGTGTCTTGCTGATTTTTAGTTTTCCCAATTTATACGCCCATGAGTGGAAGTGCCCTATGCTCTCTAAGCTGAGTTTTTTAGATGTTTCAGGACACACCGTACACTTCTCCAGAGTGGCTGTTGGCAATTTACATCCCGCCCATCAGCGTAGCAAGGCTCCCGTTTCTCCATGGCCTGCCCTGCATTTCTGGTTTTGACACTTTATTCAGCTTGGCCCTTTTGACCGATGGGAAGCGAGACTTCTTTGTAGCGCTGATTTGCCTTTCCAGGTTGCTTGCTTGGCCAAAAAGGGCGTATGCGTTTTTTCCTGAATATATTCAGGAAAAAACGCATACGCCGTTTTTGGCCAAGGGCATCTTGTCGAGGTTTTGCCGCTTTTCTTGTGCTTTAAAGGCGATTCGAATCTCCCTCCTGAAATCTGTTTCCTGCAATTCTGCCTTGCTTTCAAATCCTCTTCGTTCCCTTCCCTCAATATATTTGTGGACGAGAGTGATCATTTATAAGTCTGCAGGTTTGTGAATTGCAGTGCCCCTGAGCTCCATTTTTCAACTCGCTTTCTTGGGAGCTGGCCGCAAAAGCGCAGGATTGCTTCAGGCCCTATTCTGGTCCCGGGCGGCAGGCTGAGCCTGTGGTTAATTCTTCTTCCTGATGGGAAAATAGAGTGACCTGTGCCTGTCTCAAAACCTAGAGCTAGTCTCTCATTGTTTTCCCCTCTTCCCGTTCATCCTCAGGACAAATTGCAACCTGTACGGAACAGGAGGTTAAAGGTGCTGATTCTCCAAGGAGGGAGATTGCTAGTAAAGCAGCTGGAATGGCGAACCCGAGCACAAGGAGATGAGAAATGAGGTGCGTTTTAGAAACCTTTCGCGATCACACGGTGTACCATCTTCTGGGTTTCTCATGCATGTTTTCGATGTAGGAAGATGCCCTTGAACCTGGAGATTTGGGACCCATGGGATGGGTACCACGCAGTATTACTTTAAAGGGTCTGCGTTTCCTCACCCAACCTCACCAAACCTCTCATCCCCAAGAGTGTCCACCCTTATGTCTCAATCAGCTGTGGGTCTAGATATGGTCAATCCAGGTAGCATAACTGCCCCTAAACGAATTTTGTAAGAATTTCTCTCTCTTTCACTGTCTTTTTTTCACAGGTTTTTAAAAGTAATTGATTTTTATAATGGGGTTTAGCTGCTTTTCACTGCTGTGTTTATGTCACTTCACACCCACTTGACTCACTTACAGAGAGATATCAATACATAGGTTTTAAGATTCTTACTAGTCAGATATATTCTTGGGCCGTGAATAGGGGGTTTTGAGTCCAATTCACTGAGCAAGGAGTAGGTCTTGTCTAGTACATATTGGGTTTATGGAACGGTATCTGAGCTAATTTGAAACCCTTGTTTTATTCATCACCCCACCTCACCTTTCCCGTTAAGCAGCCATTGTGTGTTTTCTAAACGTGTGACTCTGTTCTGTTTTGTAATTCAGTTCAAGGGTAGCGGTTTTTTCATTCCCTCTATAAGTGATATCTTATGATAAGTGTCTTTTTCTGTGTGACTTATTTCACTTAGAATCGTCGTACCTAAATCCACTCATCATGCTGCTACTAGCCTTATGACGTTGATTTCATGGCTGAGTGATATTCCATTGTACATAAGGACCACAACTTCTTTATCCATTTTTCTCTTTCCTGGGATATTTAAGGTGTAACGAAGTTGGAGGTTCTTGTCAACAGAGCAGCCCTAAACTTTGGGGTGCCTGTGTCTTGCTGGTTTTTAATTTTCCCACTTTATATGCCCATGAGTGGAAGTGCCCTATGCTCTCTAAGCTGAGTTTTTTAGATGTTTCAGGACACATCGTACACTTCTCCAGAGTGGCTGTTGGCAATTTACATCCCTCCCATCATCGTAACAAGGCTCCCGTTTCCTCATGGCCTGCCCTGCATTTCTGGTTTTGACACTTTATTCAGCATGGCCCTTTTGACCGATGGGAAGCGAGACTTCTTTGTAGCGCTGATTTGCCTTTCCAGGTTGCTTGGTTGGCCAAAAAGGGCGTATGCGTTTTTTCCTGAATATATTCAGGAAAAAACGCATACGCCCTTTTTGGCCAAGGGCATCTTGTCGAGGTTTTGCCGCTTTTCCTGTGCTTTAAAGGCGATTTGACTCTCTCTCCTGAAATCTGTTTCCTGCAATTCTGCCTTGCTTTCAAATCCTCTTCGTTGCCTTCCCTCAATATATTTGTGGACGAGAGTGATCATTTATAAGTCTGCAGGTTTGTGAATTGCAGTGCGCCTGAGCTCCATTTTTCAACTCGCTTTCTTGGGAGCTGGCCGCAAAAGCGCAGGATTGCTTCAGGCCCTATTCTGGTCCCGGGCGGCAGGCTGAGCCTGTGGTTAATTCTTCTTCCTGATGGGAAAATAGAGTGACCTGTGCCTGTCTCAACACCTAGAGCTAGTCTCTCATTGTTTTCCCCTCTTCCCGTTCATCCTCAGGACAAATTGCAACCTGTACGGAACAGAAGGTTAAAGGTGCTGATTCTCCAAGGAGGGAGATTGCTAGTAAAGCAGCTGGAGTGGCGAACCCGAGCACAAGGAGATGAGAAATGAGGTGCGTTTTAGAAACCTTTCGCGATCACACGGTGTACCATCTTCTGGGTTTCTCATGCATGTTTTCGATGTAGGAAGATGCCCTTGAACCTGGAGATTTGGGACCCATGGGATGGGTACCACGCAGTATTACTTTAAAGGGTCTGCGTTTCCTCACCCAACCTCACCAAACCTCTCATCCCCAAGAGTGTCCACCCTTATGTCTCAATCAGCTGTGGGTCTAGATATGGTCAATCCAGGTAGCATAACTGCCCCTAAACGAATTTTGTAAGAATTTCTCTCTCTTTCACTGTCTTTTTTTCACAGGTTTTTAAAAGTAATTGATTTTTATAATGGGGTTTAGCTGCTTTTCACTGCTGTGTTTCTGTCACTTCACACCCACTTGACTCACTTACAGAGAGATATCAATACATAGGTTTTAAGATTCTTACTAGTCAGATATATTCTTGGGCCGTGAATAGGGGGTTTTGAGTCCAATTCACTGAGCAAGGAGTAGGTCTTGTCTAGTACATATTGGGTTTATGGAACGGTATCTGAGCTAATTTGAAACCCTTGTTTTATTCATCACCCCACCTCACCTTTCCCGTTAAGCAGCCATTGTGTGTTTTCTAAACGTGTGACTCTGTTCTGTTTTGTAATTCAGTTCAAGGGTAGCGGTTTTTTCATTCCCTCTATAAGTGATATCTTATGATAAGTGTCTTTTTCTGTGTGACTTATTTCACTTAGAATCGTCGTACCTAAATCCACTCATCATGCTGCTACTAGCCTTATGACGTTGATTTCATGGCTGAGTGATATTCCATTGTACATAAGGACCACAACTTCTTTATCCATTTTTCTCTTTCCTGGGATATTTAAGGTGTAACGAAGTTGGAGGTTCTTGTCAACAGAGCAGCCCTAAACTTTGGGGTGCCTGTGTCTTGCTGGTTTTTAATTTTCCCACTTTATACGCCCATGAGTGGAAGTGCCCTATGCTCTCTAAGCTGAGTTTTTTAGATGTTTCAGGACACATCGTACACTTCTCCAGAGTGGCTGTTGGCAATTTACATCCCGCCCATGATCGTAACAAGGCTCCCGTTTCCTCATGGCCTGCCCTGCATTTCTGGTTTTGACACTTTATTCAGCATGGCCCTTTTGACCGATGGGAAGCGAGACTTCTTTGTAGCGCTGATTTGCCTTTCCAGGTTGCTTGGTTGGCCAAAAAGGGCGTATGCGTTTTTTCCTGAATATATTCAGGAAAAAACGCATACGCCCTTTTTGGCCAAGGGCATCTTGTCGAGGTTTTGCCGCTTTTCCTGTGCTTTAAAGGCGATTTGACTCTCCCTCCTGAAATCTGTTTCCTGCAATTCTGCCTTGCTTTCAAATCCTCTTCGTTGCCTTCCCTCAATATATTTGTGGACGAGAGTGATCATTTATAAGTCTGCAGGTTTGTGAATTGCAGTGCCCCTGAGCTCCATTTTTCAACTCGCTTTCTTGGGAGCTGGCCGCAAAAGCGCAGGATTGCTTCAGGCCCTATTCTGGTCCCGGGCGGCAGGCTGAGCCTGGGGTTAATTCTTCTTCCTGATGGGAAAATAGAGTGACCTGTGCCTGTCCCAACACCTAGAGCTAGTCTCTCATTGGTTCCCCCTTCTTCCCGTTCATCCTCAGGACAAATTGCAACCTGTACGGAACAGGAGGTTAAAGGTGCTGATTCTCCAAGGAGGGAGATTGCTAGTAATGCGGCTGGAATGGTGAACCCGAGCACAAGGACATGAGAAATGAGGTGCGTTTTAGAAACCTTTCGCGATCACACGGTGTACCATCTTCTGGGTTTCTCATGCATGTTTTCGATGTAGGAAGATGCCCTTGAACCTGGAGATTTGGGACCCATGGGATGGGTACCACGCAGTATTACTTTAAAGGGTCTGCGTTTCCTCACCCAACCTCACCAAACCTCTCATCCCCAAGAGTGTCCACCCTTATGTCTCAATCAGCTGTGGGTCTAGATATGGTCAATCCAGGTAGCATAACTGCCCCTAAACGAATTTTGTAAGAATTTCTCTCTCTTTCACTGTCTTTTTTTCACAGGTTTTTAAAAGTAATTGATTTTTATAATGGGGTTTAGCTGCTTTTCACTGCTGTGTTTATGTCACTTCACACCCACTTGACTCACTTACAGAGAGATATCAATACATAGGTTTTAAGATTCTTACTAGTCAGATATATTCTTGGGCCGTGAATAGGGGGTTTTGAGTCCAATTCACTGAGCAAGGAGTAGGTCTTGTCTAGTACATATTGGGTTTATGGAACGGTATCTGAGCTAATTTGAAACCCTTGTTTTATTCATCACCCCACCTCACCTTTCCCGTTAAGCAGCCATTGTGTGTTTTCTAAACGTGTGACTCTGTTCTGTTTTGTAATTCAGTTCAAGGGTAGCGGTTTTTTCATTCCCTCTATAAGTGATATCTTATGATAAGTGTCTTTTTCTGTGTGACTTATTTCACTTAGAATCGTTGTACCTAAATCCACTCATCATGCTGCTACTAGCCTTATGACGTTGATTTCATGGCTGAGTGATATTCCATTGTACATAAGGACCACAACTTCTTTATCCATTTTTCTCTTTCCTGGGATATTTAAGGTGTAACGAAGTTGGAGGTTCTTGTCAACAGAGCAGCCCTAAACTTTGGGGTGCCTGTGTCTTGCTGGTTTTTAATTTTCCCACTTTATATGCCCATGAGTGGAAGTGCCCTATGCTCTCTAAGCTGAGTTTTTTAGATGTTTCAGGACACATCGTACACTTCTCCAGAGTGGCTGTTGGCAATTTACATCCCACCCATCATCGTAACAAGGCTCCCGTTTCCTCATGGCCTGCCCTGCATTTCTGGTTTTGACACTTTATTCAGCATGGCCCTTTTGACCGATGGGAAGCGAGACTTCTTTGTAGCGCTGATTTGCCTTTCCAGGTTGCTTGGTTGGCCAAAAAGGGCGTATGCGTTTTTTCCTGAATATTTTCAGGAAAAAACGCATACGCCCTTTTTGGCCAAGGGCATCTTGTCGAGGTTTTGCCGCTTTTCCTGTGCTTTAAAGGCGATTTGACTCTCCCTCCTGAAATCTGTTTCCTGCAATTCTGCCTTGCTTTCAAATCCTCTTCGTTGCCTTCCCTCAATATATTTGTGGACGAGAGTGATCATTTATAAGTCTGCAGGTTTGTGAATTGCAGTGCCCCTGAGCTCCATTTTTCAACTCGCTTTCTTGGGAGCTGGCCGCAAAAGCGCAGGATTGCTTCAGGCTCTATTCTGGTCCCGGGCGGCAGGCTGAGCCTGTGGTTAATTCTTCTTCCTGATGGGAAAATAGAGTGACCTGTGCCTGTCTCAACACCTAGAGCTAGTCTCTCATTGTTTTCCCCTCTTCCCGTTCATCCTCAGGACAAATTGCAACCTGTACGGAACAGGAGGTTAAAGGTGCTGATTCTCCAAGGAGGGAGATTGCTAGTAAAGCAGCTGGAATGGCGAACCCGAGCACAAGGAGATGAGAAATGAGGTGCGTTTTAGAAACCTTTCGCGATCACACGGTGTACCATCTTCTGGGTTTCTCATGCATGTTTTCGATGTAGGAAGATGCCCTTGAACCTGGAGATTTGGGACCCATGGGATGGGTACCACGCAGTATTACTTTAAAGGGTCTGCGTTTCCTCACCCAACCTCACCAAACCTCTCATCCCCAAGAGTGTCCACCCTTATGTCTCAATCAGCTGTGGGTCTAGATATGGTCAATCCAGGTAGCATAACTGCCCCTAAACGAATTTTGTAAGAATTTCTCTCTCTTTCACTGTCTTTTTTTCACAGGTTTTTAAAAGTAATTGATTTTTATAATGGGGTTTAGCTGCTTTTCACTGCTGTGTTTCTGTCACTTCACACCCACTTGACTCACTTACAGAGAGATATCAATACATAGGTTTTAAGATTCTTACTAGTCAGATATATTCTTGGGCCGTGAATAGGGGGTTTTGAGTCCAATTCACTGAGCAAGGAGTAGGTCTTGTCTAGTACATATTGGGTTTATGGAACGGTATCTGAGCTAATTTGAAACCCTTGTTTTATTCATCACCCCACCTCACCTTTCCCGTTAAGCAGCCATTGTGTGTTTTCTAAACGTGTGACTCTGTTCTGTTTTGTAATTCAGTTCAAGGGTAGCGGTTTTTTCATTCCCTCTATAAGTGATATCTTATGATAAGTGTCTTTTTCTGTGTGACTTATTTCACTTAGAATCGTCGTACCTAAATCCACTCATCATGCTGCTACTAGCCTTATGACGTTGATTTCATGGCTGAGTGATATTCCATTGTACATAAGGACCACAACTTCTTTATCCATTTTTCTCTTTCCTGGGATATTTAAGGTGTAACGAAGTTGGAGGTTCTTGTCAACAGAGCAGCCCTAAACTTTGGGGTGCCTGTGTCTTGCTGGTTTTTAATTTTCCCACTTTATACGCCCATGAGTGGAAGTGCCCTATGCTCTCTAAGCTGAGTTTTTTAGATGTTTCAGGACACATCGTACACTTCTCCAGAGTGGCTGTTGGCAATTTACATCCCGCCCATGATCGTAACAAGGCTCCCGTTTCCTCATGGCCTGCCCTGCATTTCTGGTTTTGACACTTTATTCAGCATGGCCCTTTTGACCGATGGGAAGCGAGACTTCTTTGTAGCGCTGATTTGCCTTTCCAGGTTGCTTGGTTGGCCAAAAAGGGCGTATGCGTTTTTTCCTGAATATATTCAGGAAAAAACGCATACGCCCTTTTTGGCCAAGGGCATCTTGTCGAGGTTTTGCCGCTTTTCCTGTGCTTTAAAGGCGATTTGACTCTCCCTCCTGAAATCTGTTTCCTGCAATTCTGCCTTGCTTTCAAATCCTCTTCGTTGCCTTCCCTCAATATATTTGTGGACGAGAGTGATCATTTATAAGTCTGCAGGTTTGTGAATTGCAGTGCCCCTGAGCTCCATTTTTCAACTCGCTTTCTTGGGAGATGGCCGCAAAAGCGCAGGATTGCTTCAGGCCCTATTCTGGTCCCGGGCGGCAGGCTGAGCCTGGGGTTAATTCTTCTTCCTGATGGGAAAATAGAGTGACCTGTGCCTGTCCCAACACCTAGAGCTAGTCTCTCATAGTTTTCCCCTCTTCCCGTTCATCCTCAGGACAAACTGCAACCTGTACGGAACAGGAGGTTAAAGGTGCTGATTCTCCAAGGAGGGAGATTGCTAGTAAAGCAGCTGGAATGGCGAACCCGAGCACAAGGAGATGAGAAATGAGGTGCGTTTTAGAAACCTTTCGCGATCACACGGTGTACCATCTTCTGGGTTTCTCATGCATGTTTTCGATGTAGGAAGATGCCCTTGAACCTGGAGATTTGGAACCCATGGGATGGGTACCACGCAGTATTACTTTAAAGAGTCTGCGTTTCCTCACCCAACCTCACCAAACCTCTCATCCCCAAGAGTGTCCACCCTTATGTCTCAATCAGCTGTGGGTCTAGATATGGTCAATCCAGGTAGCATAACTGCCCCTAAACGAATTTTGTAAGAATTTCTCTCTCTTTCACTGTCTTTTTTTCACAGGTTTTTAAAAGTAATTGATTTTTATAATGGGGTTTAGCTGCTTTTCACTGCTGTGTTTATATCACTTCACACCCACTTGACTCACTTACAGAGAGATATCAATACATAGGTTTTAAGATTCTTACTAGTCAGATATATTCTTGGGCCGTGAATAGGGGGTTTTGAGTCCAATTCACTGAGCAAGGAGTAGGTCTTGTCTAGTACATATTGGGTTTATGGAACGGTATCTGAGCTAATTTGAAACCCTTGTTTTATTCATCACCCCACGTCACCTTTCCCGTTAAGCAGCCATTGTGTGTTTTCTAAACGTGTGACTCTGTTCTGTTTTGTAATTCAGTTCAAGGGTAGCGGTTTTTTCATTCCCTCTATAAGTGATATCTTATGATAAGTGTCTTTTTCTGTGTGACTTATTTCACTTAGAATCGTCGTACCTAAAACCACTCATCATGCTGCTACTAGCCTTATGACGTTGATTTCATGGCTGAGTGATATTCCATTGTACATAAGGACCACAACTTCTTTATCCATTTTTCTCTTTCCTGGGATATTTAAGGTGTAACGAAGTTGGAGGTTCTTGTCAACAGAGCAGCCCTAATCTTTGGGGTGCCTGTGTCTTGCTGATTTTTAATTTTCCCACTTTATACGCCCATGAGTGGAAGTGCCCTATGCTCTCTAAGCTGAGTTTTTTAGATGTTTCAGGACACATCGTACACTTCTCCAGAGTGGCTGTTGGCAATTTACATCCCGCCCATCATCGTAACAAGGCTCCCGTTTCCTCATGGCCTGCCCTGCATTTCTGGTTTTGACACTTTATTCAGCATGGCCCTTTTGACCGATGGGAAGCGAGACTTCTTTGTAGCGCTGATTTGCCTTTCCAGGTTGCTTGGTTGGCCAAAAAGGGCGTATGCGTTTTTTCCTGAATATATTCAGGAAAAAACGCATACGCCCTTTTTGGCCAAGGGCATCTTGTCGAGGTTTTGCCGCTTTTCCTGTGCTTTAAAGGCGATTTGACTCTCCCTCCTGAAATCTGTTTCCTGCAATTCTGCCTTGCTTTCAAATCCTCTTCGTTGCCTTCCCTCAATATATTTGTGGACGAGAGTGATCATTTATAAGTCTGCAGGTTTGTGAATTGCAGTGCCCCTGAGCTCCATTTTTCAACTCGCTTTCTTGGGAGCTGGCCGCAAAAGCGCAGGATTGCTTCAGGCCCTATTCTGGTCCCGGGCGGCAGGCTGAGCCTGGGGTTAATTCTTCTTCCTGATGGGAAAATAGAGTGACCTGTGCCTGTCCCAACACCTAGAGCTAGTCTCTCATTGGTTCCCCCTTCTTCCCGTTCATCCTCAGGACAAATTGCAACCTGTACGGAACAGGAGGTTAAAGGTGCTGATTCTCCAAGGAGGGAGATTGCTAGTAATGCGGCTGGAATGGTGAACCCGAGCACAAGGACATGAGAAATGAGGTGCGTTTTAGAAACCTTTCGCGATCACACGGTGTACCATCTTCTGGGTTTCTCATGCATGTTTTCGATGTAGGAAGATGCCCTTGAACCTGGAGATTTGGGACCCATGGGATGGGTACCACGCAGTATTACTTTAAAGGGTCTGCGTTTCCTCACCCAACCTCACCAAACCTCTCATCCCCAAGAGTGTCCACCCTTATGTCTCAATCAGCTGTGGGTCTAGATATGGTCAATCCAGGTAGCATAACTGCCCCTAAACGAATTTTGTAAGAATTTCTCTCTCTTTCACTGTCTTTTTTTCACAGGTTTTTAAAAGTAATTGATTTTTATAATGGGGTTTAGCTGCTTTTCACTGCTGTGTTTCTGTCACTTCACACCCACTTGACTCACTTACAGAGAGATATCAATACATAGGTTTTAAGATTCTTACTAGTCAGATATATTCTTGGGCCGTGAATAGGGGGTTTTGAGTCCAATTCACTGAGCAAGGAGTA
This sequence comes from Balaenoptera physalus, assembly GCF_965194825.1. Classification (NCBI taxonomy): domain Eukaryota; kingdom Metazoa; phylum Chordata; class Mammalia; order Artiodactyla; family Balaenopteridae; genus Balaenoptera; species Balaenoptera physalus. The sequence continues at coordinate 185,277 of NW_028125654.1, read as the reverse complement.
GGTCTTGTCTAGTACATATTGGGTTTATGGAACGGTATCTGAGCTAATTTGAAACCCTTGTTTTATTCATCACCCCACCTCACCTTTCCCGTTAAGCAGCCATTGTGTGTTTTCTAAACGTGTGACTCTGTTCTGTTTTGTAATTCAGTTCAAGGGTAGCGGTTTTTTCATTCCCTCTATAAGTGATATCTTATGATAAGTGTCTTTTTCTGTGTGACTTATTTCACTTAGAATCGTTGTACCTAAATCCACTCATCATGCTGCTACTAGCCTTATGACGTTGATTTCATGGCTGAGTGATATTCCATTGTACATAAGGACCACAACTTCTTTATCCATTTTTCTCTTTCCTGGGATATTTAAGGTGTAACGAAGTTGGAGGTTCTTGTAAACAGAGCAGCCCTAAACTTTGGGGTGCCTGTGTCTTGCTGGTTTTTAATTTTCCCACTTTATATGCCCATGAGTGGAAGTGCCCTATGCTCTCTAAGCTGAGTTTTTTAGATGTTTCAGGACACATCGTACACTTCTCCAGAGTGGCTGTTGGCAATTTACATCCCTCCCATCACCGTAACAAGGCTCCCGTTTCCTCATGGCCTGCCCTGCATTTCTGGTTTTGACACTTTATTCAGCATGGCCCTTTTGACCGATGGGAAGCGAGACTTCTTTGTAGCGCTGATTTGCCTTTCCAGGTTGCTTGGTTGGCCAAAAAGGGCGTATGCGTTTTTTCCTGAATATATTCAGGAAAAAACGCATACGCCCTTTTTGGCCAAGGGCATCTTGTCGAGGTTTTGCCGCTTTTCCTGTGCTTTAAATGCGATTTGACTCTCCCTCCTGAAATCTGTTTCCTGCAATTCTGCCTTGCTTTCAAATCCTCTTCGTTGCCTTCCCTCAATATATTTGTGGACGAGAGTGATCATTTATAAGTCTGCAGGTTTGTGAATTGCAGTGCCCCTGAGCTCCATTTTTCAACTCGCTTTCTTGGGAGATGGCCGCAAAAGCGCAGGATTGCTTCAGGCCCTATTCTGGTCCCGGGCGGCAGGCTGAGCCTGGGGTTAATTCTTCTTCCTGATGGGAAAATAGAGTGACCTGTGCCTGTCCCAACACCTAGAGCTAGTCTCTCATAGTTTTCCCCTCTTCCCGTTCATCCTCAGGACAAACTGCAACCTGTACGGAACAGGAGGTTAAAGGTGCTGATTCTCCAAGGAGGGAGATTGCTAGTAAAGCAGCTGGAATGGCGAACCCGAGCACAAGGAGATGAGAAATGAGGTGCGTTTTAGAAACCTTTCGCGATCACACGGTGTACCATCTTCTGGGTTTCTCATGCATGTTTTCGATGTAGGAAGATGCCCTTGAACCTGGAGATTTGGAACCCATGGGATGGGTACCACGCAGTATTACTTTAAAGAGTCTGCGTTTCCTCACCCAACCTCACCAAACCTCTCATCCCCAAGAGTGTCCACCCTTATGTCTCAATCAGCTGTGGGTCTAGATATGGTCAATCCAGGTAGCATAACTGCCCCTAAACGAATTTTGTAAGAATTTCTCTCTCTTTCACTGTCTTTTTTTCACAGGTTTTTAAAAGTAATTGATTTTTATAATGGGGTTTAGCTGCTTTTCACTGCTGTGTTTATATCACTTCACACCCACTTGACTCACTTACAGAGAGATATCAATACATAGGTTTTAAGATTCTTACTAGTCAGATATATTCTTGGGCCGTGAATAGGGGGTTTTGAGTCCAATTCACTGAGCAAGGAGTAGGTCTTGTCTAGTACATATTGGGTTTATGGAACGGTATCTGAGCTAATTTGAAACCCTTGTTTTATTCATCACCCCACGTCACCTTTCCCGTTAAGCAGCCATTGTGTGTTTTCTAAACGTGTGACTCTGTTCTGTTTTGTAATTCAGTTCAAGGGTAGCGGTTTTTTCATTCCCTCTATAAGTGATATCTTATGATAAGTGTCTTTTTCTGTGTGACTTATTTCACTTAGAATCGTCGTACCTAAAACCACTCATCATGCTGCTACTAGCCTTATGACGTTGATTTCATGGCTGAGTGATATTCCATTGTACATAAGGACCACAACTTCTTTATCCATTTTTCTCTTTCCTGGGATATTTAAGGTGTAACGAAGTTGGAGGTTCTTGTCAACAGAGCAGCCCTAATCTTTGGGGTGCCTGTGTCTTGCTGGTTTTTAATTTTCCCACTTTATACGCCCATGAGTGGAAGTGCCCTATGCTCTCTAAGCTGAGTTTTTTAGATGTTTCAGGACACATCGTACACTTCTCCAGAGTGGCTGTTGGCAATTTACATCCCGCCCATCATCGTAACAAGGCTCCCGTTTCCTCATGGCCTGCCCTGCATTTCTGGTTTTGACACTTTATTCAGCATGGCCCTTTTGACCGATGGGAAGCGAGACTTCTTTGTAGCGCTGATTTGCCTTTCCAGGTTGCTTGGTTGGCCAAAAAGGGCGTATGCGTTTTTTCCTGAATATATTCAGGAAAAAACGCATACGCCCTTTTTGGCCAAGGGCATCTTGTCGAGGTTTTGCCGCTTTTCCTGTGCTTTAAAGGCGATTTGACTCTCCCTCCTGAAATCTGTTTCCTGCAATTCTGCCTTGCTTTCAAATCCTCTTCGTTGCCTTCCCTCAATATATTTGTGGACGAGAGTGATCATTTATAAGTCTGCAGGTTTGTGAATTGCAGTGCCCCTGAGCTCCATTTTTCAACTCGCTTTCTTGGGAGCTGGCCGCAAAAGCGCAGGATTGCTTCAGGCTCTATTCTGGTCCCGGGCGGCAGGCTGAGCCTGTGCTTAATTCTTCTTCCTGATGGGAAAATAGAGTGACCTGTGCCTGTCTCAACACCTAGAGCTAGTCTCTCATTGTTTTCCCCTCTTCCCGTTCATCCTCAGGACAAATTGCAACCTGTACGGAACAGGAGGTTAAAGGTGCTGATTCTCCAAGGAGGGAGATTTCTAGTAAAGCAGCTGGAATGGCGAACCCGAGCACAAGGAGATGAGAAATGAGGTGCGTTTTAGAAACCTTTCACGATCACACGGTGTACCATCTTCTGGGTTTCTCATGCATGTTTTCGATGTAGGAAGATGCCCTTGAACCTGGAGATTTGGGACCCATGGGATGGGTACCACGCAGTATTACTTTAAAGGGTCTGCGTTTCCTCACCCAACCTCACCAAACCTCTCATCCCCAAGAGTGTCCACCCTTATGTCTCAATCAGCTGTGGGTCTAGATATGGTCAATCCAGGTAGCATAACTGCCCCTAAACGAATTTTGTAAGAATTTCTCTCTCTTTCACTGTCTTTTTTTCACAGGTTTTTAAAAGTAATTGATTTTTATAATGGGGTTTAGCTGCTTTTCACTGCTGTGTTTATGTCACTTCACACCCACTTGACTCACTTACAGAGAGATATCAATACATAGGTTTTAAGATTCTTACTAGTCAGATATATTCTTGGGCCGTGAATAGGGGGTTTTGAGTCCAATTCACTGAGCAAGGAGTAGGTCTTGTCTAGTACATATTGGGTTTATGGAACGGTATCTGAGCTAATTTGAAACCCTTGTTTTATTCATCACCCCACCTCACCTTTCCCGTTAAGCAGCCATTGTGTGTTTTCTAAACGTGTGACTCTGTTCTGTTTTTTAATTCAGTTCAAGGGTAGCGGTTTTTTCATTCCCTCTATAAGTGATATCTTATGATAAGTGTCTTTTTCTGTGTGACTTATTTCACTTAGAATCGTTGTACCTAAATCCACTCATCATGCTGCTACTAGCCTTATGACGTTGATTTCATGGCTGAGTGATATTCCATTGTACATAAGGACCACAACTTCTTTATCCATTTTTCTCTTTCCTGGGATATTTAAGGTGTAACGAAGTTGGAGGTTCTTGTCAACAGAGCAGCCCTAAACTTTGGGGTGCCTGTGTCTTGCTGGTTTTTAATTTTCCCACTTTATATGCCCATGAGTGGAAGTGCCCTATGCTCTCTAAGCTGAGTTTTTTAGATGTTTCAGGACACATCGTACACTTCTCCAGAGTGGCTGTTGGCAATTTACATCCCTCCCATCACCGTAACAAGGCTCCCGTTTCCTCATGGCCTGCCCTGCATTTCTGGTTTTGACACTTTATTCAGCATGGCCCTTTTGACCGATGGGAAGCGAGACTTCTTTGTAGCGCTGATTTGCCTTTCCAGGTTGCTTGGTTGGCCAAAAAGGGCGTATGCGTTTTTTCCTGAATATATTCAGGAAAGAACGCATACGCCCTTTTTGGCCAAGGGCATCATTGTCGAGGTTTTGCCGCTTTTCCTGTGCTTTAAAGGCACAAGGAGATGAGAAATGAGGTGTGTTTTAGAAACCTTTCCCGATCACACGGTGTACCATCTTCTGGGTTCCTCATGCATGTTTTCGATGTAGGAAGATGGCCTTGAACCTGGAGATTTGGGACCCATGGGATTGGTAACACGCAGTATTACTTTAAAGGGTCTGCGTTTGCTCACCCAACCTCACCAAACCTCTCAGCCCCAAGAGTGTCCACCCTTAGGTCTCAATCAGCTGTGGGTCTATACATGGTCAATCCAGGTGGCATCACAGCCCCTGAACGAATTTTGTAAGAATTTCTCTCTCTTTCACTGTCTTTGTTTCACAGGTTTTTAAAAGTAATTGATTTTTATAATGGGGTTTAGCTGCTTTTCACTGCTGTGTTTATGTCACTTTACACCCACTTGACTCACTTACAGAGAGATATCAATACATAGGTTTTAAGATTCTTACTAGTCAGATATATTCTTGGGCCGTGAATAGGGGGTGTCGAGTCCAATTCACTGAGCAAGGAGTAGGTCTTGTCTATTACATATTGGGTTTATTGAACGGTATCTGAGCCAATTTGAAACCCTTGTTTTATGCATCACCCCACCTCACCTTTCCCGTTAAGCAGCCATAGTGTGTTTTCTAAACGTGTGACTCTGTTCTGTTTTGTAATTCAGTTCAAGGGTAGCGGTTTTTACATTCCCTCTATAAGTGATATCTTATGATAAGTGTCTTTTTCTCTGTGACTTATTTCACTTAGAATCGTCGTACCTAAATCCTCTCATCATGCTGCTACAAGCCTTATGACGTTGATTTCATGGCTGAGTGATATTCCATTGTACATAAGGACCACAACTTATTTATCCATCTTTCTCTTTCCTGAGATATTTAAGGTGTAACGAAGTGGAGGTTCTTGTCAACAGAGCAGCCCTAAACGTTGGGGTGCCTGTGTCTTGCTGATTTTTAGTTTTCCCAATTTATACGCCCATGAGTGGAAGTGCCCTATGCTCTCTAAGCTGAGTTTTTTAGATGTTTCAGGACACACCGTACACTTCTCCAGAGTGGCTGTTGGCAATTTACATCCCGCCCATCAGCGTAGCAAGGCTCCCGTTTCTCCATGGCCTGCCCTGCATTTCTGGTTTTGACACTTTATTCAGCTTGGCCCTTTTGACCGATGGGAAGCGAGACTTCTTTGTAGCGCTGATTTGCCTTTCCAGGTTGCTTGCTTGGCCAAAAAGGGCGTATGCGTTTTTTCCTGAATATATTCAGGAAAAAACGCATACGCCGTTTTTGGCCAAGGGCATCTTGTCGAGGTTTTGCCGCTTTTCTTGTGCTTTAAAGGCGATTCGAATCTCCCTCCTGAAATCTGTTTCCTGCAATTCTGCCTTGCTTTCAAATCCTCTTCGTTCCCTTCCCTCAATATATTTGTGGACGAGAGTGATCATTTATAAGTCTGCAGGTTTGTGAATTGCAGTGCCCCTGAGCTCCATTTTTCAACTCGCTTTCTTGGGAGCTGGCCGCAAAAGCGCAGGATTGCTTCAGGCCCTATTCTGGTCCCGGGCGGCAGGCTGAGCCTGTGGTTAATTCTTCTTCCTGATGGGAAAATAGAGTGACCTGTGCCTGTCTCAAAACCTAGAGCTAGTCTCTCATTGTTTTCCCCTCTTCCCGTTCATCCTCAGGACAAATTGCAACCTGTACGGAACAGGAGGTTAAAGGTGCTGATTCTCCAAGGAGGGAGATTGCTAGTAAAGCAGCTGGAATGGCGAACCCGAGCACAAGGAGATGAGAAATGAGGTGCGTTTTAGAAACCTTTCGCGATCACACGGTGTACCATCTTCTGGGTTTCTCATGCATGTTTTCGATGTAGGAAGATGCCCTTGAACCTGGAGATTTGGGACCCATGGGATGGGTACCACGCAGTATTACTTTAAAGGGTCTGCGTTTCCTCACCCAACCTCACCAAACCTCTCATCCCCAAGAGTGTCCACCCTTATGTCTCAATCAGCTGTGGGTCTAGATATGGTCAATCCAGGTAGCATAACTGCCCCTAAACGAATTTTGTAAGAATTTCTCTCTCTTTCACTGTCTTTTTTTCACAGGTTTTTAAAAGTAATTGATTTTTATAATGGGGTTTAGCTGCTTTTCACTGCTGTGTTTATGTCACTTCACACCCACTTGACTCACTTACAGAGAGATATCAATACATAGGTTTTAAGATTCTTACTAGTCAGATATATTCTTGGGCCGTGAATAGGGGGTTTTGAGTCCAATTCACTGAGCAAGGAGTAGGTCTTGTCTAGTACATATTGGGTTTATGGAACGGTATCTGAGCTAATTTGAAACCCTTGTTTTATTCATCACCCCACCTCACCTTTCCCGTTAAGCAGCCATTGTGTGTTTTCTAAACGTGTGACTCTGTTCTGTTTTGTAATTCAGTTCAAGGGTAGCGGTTTTTTCATTCCCTCTATAAGTGATATCTTATGATAAGTGTCTTTTTCTGTGTGACTTATTTCACTTAGAATCGTCGTACCTAAATCCACTCATCATGCTGCTACTAGCCTTATGACGTTGATTTCATGGCTGAGTGATATTCCATTGTACATAAGGACCACAACTTCTTTATCCATTTTTCTCTTTCCTGGGATATTTAAGGTGTAACGAAGTTGGAGGTTCTTGTCAACAGAGCAGCCCTAAACTTTGGGGTGCCTGTGTCTTGCTGGTTTTTAATTTTCCCACTTTATATGCCCATGAGTGGAAGTGCCCTATGCTCTCTAAGCTGAGTTTTTTAGATGTTTCAGGACACATCGTACACTTCTCCAGAGTGGCTGTTGGCAATTTACATCCCTCCCATCATCGTAACAAGGCTCCCGTTTCCTCATGGCCTGCCCTGCATTTCTGGTTTTGACACTTTATTCAGCATGGCCCTTTTGACCGATGGGAAGCGAGACTTCTTTGTAGCGCTGATTTGCCTTTCCAGGTTGCTTGGTTGGCCAAAAAGGGCGTATGCGTTTTTTCCTGAATATATTCAGGAAAAAACGCATACGCCCTTTTTGGCCAAGGGCATCTTGTCGAGGTTTTGCCGCTTTTCCTGTGCTTTAAAGGCGATTTGACTCTCTCTCCTGAAATCTGTTTCCTGCAATTCTGCCTTGCTTTCAAATCCTCTTCGTTGCCTTCCCTCAATATATTTGTGGACGAGCGTGATCATTTATAAGTCTGCAGGTTTGTGAATTGCAGTGCGCCTGAGCTCCATTTTTCAACTCGCTTTCTTGGGAGCTGGCCGCAAAAGCGCAGGATTGCTTCAGGCCCTATTCTGGTCCCGGGCGGCAGGCTGAGCCTGTGGTTAATTCTTCTTCCTGATGGGAAAATAGAGTGACCTGTGCCTGTCTCAACACCTAGAGCTAGTCTCTCATTGTTTTCCCCTCTTCCCGTTCATCCTCAGGACAAATTGCAACCTGTACGGAACAGAAGGTTAAAGGTGCTGATTCTCCAAGGAGGGAGATTGCTAGTAAAGCAGCTGGAGTGGCGAACCCGAGCACAAGGAGATGAGAAATGAGGTGCGTTTTAGAAACCTTTCGCGATCACACGGTGTACCATCTTCTGGGTTTCTCATGCATGTTTTCGATGTAGGAAGATGCCCTTGAACCTGGAGATTTGGGACCCATGGGATGGGTACCACGCAGTATTACTTTAAAGGGTCTGCGTTTCCTCACCCAACCTCACCAAACCTCTCATCCCCAAGAGTGTCCACCCTTATGTCTCAATCAGCTGTGGGTCTAGATATGGTCAATCCAGGTAGCATAACTGCCCCTAAACGAATTTTGTAAGAATTTCTCTCTCTTTCACTGTCTTTTTTTCACAGGTTTTTAAAAGTAATTGATTTTTATAATGGGGTTTAGCTGCTTTTCACTGCTGTGTTTCTGTCACTTCACACCCACTTGACTCACTTACAGAGAGATATCAATACATAGGTTTTAAGATTCTTACTAGTCAGATATATTCTTGGGCCGTGAATAGGGGGTTTTGAGTCCAATTCACTGAGCAAGGAGTAGGTCTTGTCTAGTACATATTGGGTTTATGGAACGGTATCTGAGCTAATTTGAAACCCTTGTTTTATTCATCACCCCACCTCACCTTTCCCGTTAAGCAGCCATTGTGTGTTTTCTAAACGTGTGACTCTGTTCTGTTTTGTAATTCAGTTCAAGGGTAGCGGTTTTTTCATTCCCTCTATAAGTGATATCTTATGATAAGTGTCTTTTTCTGTGTGACTTATTTCACTTAGAATCGTCGTACCTAAATCCACTCATCATGCTGCTACTAGCCTTATGACGTTGATTTCATGGCTGAGTGATATTCCATTGTACATAAGGACCACAACTTCTTTATCCATTTTTCTCTTTCCTGGGATATTTAAGGTGTAACGAAGTTGGAGGTTCTTGTCAACAGAGCAGCCCTAAACTTTGGGGTGCCTGTGTCTTGCTGGTTTTTAATTTTCCCACTTTATATGCCCATGAGTGGAAGTGCCCTATGCTCTCTAAGCTGAGTTTTTTAGATGTTTCAGGACACATCGTACACTTCTCCAGAGTGGCTGTTGGCAATTTACATCCCTCCCATCATCGTAACAAGGCTCCCGTTTCCTCATGGCCTGCCCTGCATTTCTGGTTTTGACACTTTATTCAGCATGGCCCTTTTGACCGATGGGAAGCGAGACTTCTTTGTAGCGCTGATTTGCCTTTCCAGGTTGCTTGGTTGGCCAAAAAGGGCGTATGCGTTTTTTCCTGAATATATTCAGGAAAAAACGCATACGCCCTTTTTGGCCAAGGGCATCTTGTCGAGGTTTTGCCGCTTTTCCTGTGCTTTAAAGGCGATTTGACTCTCTCTCCTGAAATCTGTTTCCTGCAATTCTGCCTTGCTTTCAAATCCTCTTCGTTGCCTTCCCTCAATATATTTGTGGACGAGCGTGATCATTTATAAGTCTGCAGGTTTGTGAATTGCAGTGCGCCTGAGCTCCATTTTTCAACTCGCTTTCTTGGGAGCTGGCCGCAAAAGCGCAGGATTGCTTCAGGCCCTATTCTGGTCCCGGGCGGCAGGCTGAGCCTGTGGTTAATTCTTCTTCCTGATGGGAAAATAGAGTGACCTGTGCCTGTCTCAACACCTAGAGCTAGTCTCTCATTGTTTTCCCCTCTTCCCGTTCATCCTCAGGACAAATTGCAACCTGTACGGAACAGAAGGTTAAAGGTGCTGATTCTCCAAGGAGGGAGATTGCTAGTAAAGCAGCTGGAGTGGCGAACCCGAGCACAAGGAGATGAGAAATGAGGTGCGTTTTAGAAACCTTTCGCGATCACACGGTGTACCATCTTCTGGGTTTCTCATGCATGTTTTCGATGTAGGAAGATGCCCTTGAACCTGGAGATTTGGGACCCATGGGATGGGTACCACGCAGTATTACTTTAAAGGGTCTGCGTTTCCTCACCCAACCTCACCAAACCTCTCATCCCCAAGAGTGTCCACCCTTATGTCTCAATCAGCTGTGGGTCTAGATATGGTCAATCCAGGTAGCATAACTGCCCCTAAACGAATTTTGTAAGAATTTCTCTCTCTTTCACTGTCTTTTTTTCACAGGTTTTTAAAAGTAATTGATTTTTATAATGGGGTTTAGCTGCTTTTCACTGCTGTGTTTCTGTCACTTCACACCCACTTGACTCACTTACAGAGAGATATCAATACATAGGTTTTAAGATTCTTACTAGTCAGATATATTCTTGGGCCGTGAATAGGGGGTTTTGAGTCCAATTCACTGAGCAAGGAGTAGGTCTTGTCTAGTACATATTGGGTTTATGGAACGGTATCTGAGCTAATTTGAAACCCTTGTTTTATTCATCACCCCACCTCACCTTTCCCGTTAAGCAGCCATTGTGTGTTTTCTAAACGTGTGACTCTGTTCTGTTTTGTAATTCAGTTCAAGGGTAGCGGTTTTTTCATTCCCTCTATAAGTGATATCTTATGATAAGTGTCTTTTTCTGTGTGACTTATTTCACTTAGAATCGTCGTACCTAAATCCACTCATCATGCTGCTACTAGCCTTATGACGTTGATTTCATGGCTGAGTGATATTCCATTGTACATAAGGACCACAACTTCTTTATCCATTTTTCTCTTTCCTGGGATATTTAAGGTGTAACGAAGTTGGAGGTTCTTGTCAACAGAGCAGCCCTAAACTTTGGGGTGCCTGTGTCTTGCTGGTTTTTAATTTTCCCACTTTATACGCCCATCAGTGGAAGTTCCCTATGCTCTCTAAGCTGAGTTTTTTAGATGTTTCAGGACACATCGTACACTTCTCCAGAGTGGCTGTTGGCAATTTACATCCCGCTCATCATCGTAACAAGGCTCCCGTTTCCTCATGGCCTGCCCTGCATTTCTGGTTTTGACACTTTATTCAGCATGGCCCTTTTGACCGATGGGAAGCGAGACTTCTTTGTAGCGCTGATTTGCCTTTCCAGGTTGCTTGGTTGGCCAAAAAGGGCGTATGCGTTTTTTCCTGAATATATTCAGGAAAAAACGCATACGCCCTTTTTGGCCAAGGGCATCTTGTCGAGGTTTTGCCGCTTTTCCTGTGCTTTAAAGGCGATTTGACTCTCCCTCCTGAAATCTGTTTCCTGCAATTCTGCCTTGCTTTCAAATCCTCTTCGTTGCCTTCCCTCAATATATTTGTGGACGAGAGTGATCATTTATAAGTCTGCAGGTTTGTGAATTGCAGTGCCCCTGAGCTCCATTTTTCAACTAGCTTTCTTGGGAGCTGGCCGCAAAAGCGCAGGATTGCTTCAGGCCCTATTCTGGTCCCGGGCGGCAGGCTGAGCCTGGGGTTAATTCTTCTTCCTGATGGGAAAATAGAGTGACCTGTGCCTGTCCCAACACCTAGAGCTAGTCTCTCATTGGTTCCCCCTTCTTCCCGTTCATCCTCAGGACAAATTGCAACCTGTACGGAACAGGAGGTTAAAGGTGCTGATTCTCCAAGGAGGGAGATTGCTAGTAATGCGGCTGGAATGGCGAACCCGAGCACAAGGACATGAGAAATGAGGTGCGTTTTAGAAACCTTTCGCGATCACACGGTGTACCATCTTCTGGGTTTCTCATGCATGTTTTCGATGTAGGAAGATGCCCTTGAACCTGGAGATTTGGGACCCATGGGATGGGTACCACGCAGTATTACTTTAAAGGGTCTGCGTTTCCTCACCCAACCTCACCAAACCTCTCATCCCCAAGAGTGTCCACCCTTATGTCTCAATCAGCTGTGGGTCTAGATATGGTCAATCCAGGTAGCATAACTGCCCCTAAACGAATTTTGTAAGAATTTCTCTCTCTTTCACTGTCTTTTTTTCACAGGTTTTTAAAAGTAATTGATTTTTATAATGGGGTTTAGCTGCTTTTCACTGCTGTGTTTATGTCACTTCACACCCACTTGACTCACTTACAGAGAGATATCAATACATAGGTTTTAAGATTCTTACTAGTCAGATATATTCTTGGGCCGTGAATAGGGGGTTTTGAGTCCAATTCACTGAGCAAGGAGTAGGTCTTGTCTAGTACATATTGGGTTTATGGAACGGTATCTGAGCTAATTTGAAACCCTTGTTTTATTCATCACCCCACCTCACCTTTCCCGTTAAGCAGCCATTGTGTGTTTTCTAAACGTGTGACTCTGTTCTGTTTTGTAATTCAGTTCAAGGGTAGCGGTTTTTTCATTCCCTCTATAAGTGATATCTTATGATAAGTGTCTTTTTCTGTGTGACTTATTTCACTTAGAATCGTCGTACCTAAATCCACTCATCATGCTGCTACTAGCCTTATGACGTTGATTTCATGGCTGAGTGATATTCCATTGTACATAAGGACCACAACTTCTTTATCCATTTTTCTCTTTCCTGGGATATTTAAGGTGTAACGAAGTTGGAGGTTCTTGTCAACAGAGCAGCCCTAAACTTTGGGGTGCCTGTGTCTTGCTGGTTTTTAATTTTCCCACTTTATACGCCCATCAGTGGAAGTTCCCTATGCTCTCTAAGCTGAGTTTTTTAGATGTTTCAGGACACATCGTACACTTCTCCAGAGTGGCTGTTGGCAATTTACATCCCGCTCATCATCGTAACAAGGCTCCCGTTTCCTCATGGCCTGCCCTGCATTTCTGGTTTTGACACTTTATTCAGCATGGCCCTTTTGACCGATGGGAAGCGAGACTTCTTTGTAGCGCTGATTTGCCTTTCCAGGTTGCTTGGTTGGCCAAAAAGGGCGTATGCGTTTTTTCCTGAATATATTCAGGAAAAAACGCATACGCCCTTTTTGGCCAAGGGCATCTTGTCGAGGTTTTGCCGCTTTTCCTGTGCTTTAAAGGCGATTTGACTCTCCCTCCTGAAATCTGTTTCCTGCAATTCTGCCTTGCTTTCAAATCCTCTTCGTTGCCTTCCCTCAATATATTTGTGGACGAGAGTGATCATTTATAAGTCTGCAGGTTTGTGAATTGCAGTGCCCCTGAGCTCCATTTTTCAACTAGCTTTCTTGGGAGCTGGCCGCAAAAGCGCAGGATTGCTTCAGGCCCTATTCTGGTCCCGGGCGGCAGGCTGAGCCTGGGGTTAATTCTTCTTCCTGATGGGAAAATAGAGTGACCTGTGCCTGTCCCAACACCTAGAGCTAGTCTCTCATTGGTTCCCCCTTCTTCCCGTTCATCCTCAGGACAAATTGCAACCTGTACGGAACAGGAGGTTAAAGGTGCTGATTCTCCAAGGAGGGAGATTGCTAGTAATGCGGCTGGAATGGCGAACCCGAGCACAAGGACATGAGAAATGAGGTGCGTTTTAGAAACCTTTCGCGATCACACGGTGTACCATCTTCTGGGTTTCTCATGCATGTTTTCGATGTAGGAAGATGCCCTTGAACCTGGAGATTTGGGACCCATGGGATGGGTACCACGCAGTATTACTTTAAAGGGTCTGCGTTTCCTCACCCAACCTCACCAAACCTCTCATCCCCAAGAGTGTCCACCCTTATGTCTCAATCAGCTGTGGGTCTAGATATGGTCAATCCAGGTAGCATAACTGCCCCTAAACGAATTTTGTAAGAATTTCTCTCTCTTTCACTGTCTTTTTTTCACAGGTTTTTAAAAGTAATTGATTTTTATAATGGGGTTTAGCTGCTTTTCACTGCTGTGTTTATGTCACTTCACACCCACTTGACTCACTTACAGAGAGATATCAATACATAGGTTTTAAGATTCTTACTAGTCAGATATATTCTTGGGCCGTGAATAGGGGGTTTTGAGTCCAATTCACTGAGCAAGAAGTAGGTCTTGTCTAGTACATATTGGGTTTATGGAACGGTATCTGAGCTAATTTGAAACCCTTGTTTTATTCATCACCCCACCTCACCTTTCCCGTTAAGCAGCCATTGTGTGTTTTCTAAACGTGTGACTCTGTTCTGTTTTGTAATTCAGTTCAAGGGTAGCGGTTTTTTCATTCCCTCTATAAGTGATATCTTATGATAAGTGTCTTTTTCTGTGTGACTTATTTCACTTAGAATCGTCGTACCTAAATCCACTCATCATGCTGCTACTAGCCTTATGACGTTGATTTCATGGCTGAGTGATATTCCATTGTACATAAGGACCACAACTTCTTTATCCATTTTTCTCTTTCCTGGGATATTTAAGGTGTAACGAAGTTGGAGGTTCTTGTCAACAGAGCAGCCCTAAACTTTGGGGTGCCTGTGTCTTGCTGGTTTTTAATTTTCCCACTTTATACGCCCATGAGTGGAAGTTCCCTATGCTCTCTAAGCTGAGTTTTTTAGATGTTTCAGGACACATCGTACACTTCTCCAGAGTGGCTGTTGGCAATTTACATCCCGCCCATCATCGTAACAAGGCTCCCGTTTCCTCATGGCCTGCCCTGCATTTCTGGTTTTGACACTTTATTCAGCATGGCCCTTTTGACCGATGGGAAGCGAGACTTCTTTGTAGCGCTGATTTGCCTTTCCAGGTTGCTTGGTTGGCCAAAAAGGGCGTATGCGTTTTTTCCTCAATATATTCAGGAAAAAACGCATACGCCCTTTTTGGCCAAGGGCATCTTGTCGAGGTTTTGCCGCTTTTCCTGTGCTTTAAAGGCGATTTGACTCTCCCTCCTGAAATCTGTTTCCTGCAATTCTGCCTTGCTTTCAAATCCTCTTCGTTGCCTTCCCTCAATATATTTGTGGACGAGAGTGATCATTTATAAGTCTGCAGGTTTGTGAATTGCAGTGCCCCTGATCTCCATTTTTCAACTCGCTTTCTTGGGAGCTGGCCGCAAAAGCGCAGGATTGCTTCAGGCTCTATTCTGGTCCCGGGCGGCAGGCTGAGCCTGTGCTTAATTCTTCTTCCTGATGGGAAAATAGAGTGACCTGTGCCTGTCTCAACACCTAGAGCTAGTCTCTCATTGTTTTCCCCTCTTCCCGTTCATCCTCAGGACAAATTGCAACCTGTACGGAACAGGAGGTTAAAGGTGCTGATTCTCCAAGGAGGGAGATTGCTAGTAAAGCAGCTGGAATGGCGAACCCGAGCACAAGGAGATGAGAAATGAGGTGCGTTTTAGAAACCTTTCACGATCACACGGTGTACCATCTTCTGGGTTTCTCATGCATGTTTTCGATGTAGGAAGATGCCCTTGAACCTGGAGATTTGGGACCCATGGGATGGGTACCACGCAGTATTACTTTAAAGGGTCTGCGTTTCCTCACCCAACCTCACCAAACCTCTCATCCCCAAGAGTGTCCACCCTTATGTCTCAATCAGCTGTGGGTCTAGATATGGTCAATCCAGGTAGCATATCTGCCCCTAAACGAATTTTGTAAGAATTTCTCTCTCTTTCACTGTCTTTTTTTCACAGGTTTTTAAAAGTAATTGATTTTTATAATGGGGTTTAGCTGCTTTTCACTGCTGTGTTTCTGTCACTTCACACCCACTTGACTCACTTACAGAGAGATATCAATACATAGGTTTTAAGATTCTTACTAGTCAGATATATTCTTGGGCCGTGAATAGGGGGTTTTGAGTCCAATTCACTGAGCAAGGAGTAGGTCTTGTCTAGTACATATTGGGTTTATGGAACGGTATCTGAGCTAATTTGAAACCCTTGTTTTATTCATCACCCCACCTCACCTTTCCCGTTAAGCAGCCATTGTGTGTTTTCTAAACGTGTGACTCTGTTCTGTTTTGTAATTCAGTTCAAGGGTAGCGGTTTTTTCATTCCCTCTATAAGTGATATCTTATGATAAGTGTCTTTTTCTGTGTGACTTATTTCACTTAGAATCGTCGTACCTAAATCCACTCATCATGCTGCTACTAGCCTTATGACGTTGATTTCATGGCTGAGTGATATTCCATTGTACATAAGGACCACAACTTCTTTATCCATTTTTCTCTTTCCTGGGATATTTAAGGTGTAACGAAGTTGGAGGTTCTTGTCAACAGAGCAGCCCTAAACTTTGGGGTGCCTGTGTCTTGCTGGTTTTTAATTTTCCCACTTTATACGCCCATGAGTGGAAGTGCCCTATGCTCTCTAAGCTGAGTTTTTTAGATGTTTCAGGACACATCGTACACTTCTCCAGAGTGGCTGTTGGCAATTTACATCCCGCCCATCACCGTAACAAGGCTCCCGTTTCCTCATGGCCTGCCCTGCATTTCTGGTTTTGACACTTTATTCAGCATGGCCCTTTTGACCGATGGGAAGCGAGACTTCTTTGTAGCGCTGATTTGCCTTTCCAGGTTGCTTGGTTGGCCAAAAAGGGCGTATGCGTTTTTTCCTGAATATATTCAGGAAAGAACGCATACGCCCTTTTTGGCCAAGGGCATCATTGTCGAGGTTTTGCCGCTTTTCCTGTGCTTTAAAGGCACAAGGAGATGAGAAATGAGGTGTGTTTTAGAAACCTTTCCCGATCACACGGTGTACCATCTTCTGGGTTCCTCATGCATGTTTTCGATGTAGGAAGATGGCCTTGAACCTGGAGATTTGGGACCCATGGGATTGGTAACACGCAGTATTACTTTAAAGGGTCTGCGTTTGCTCACCCAACCTCACCAAACCTCTCAGCCCCAAGAGTGTCCACCCTTATGTCTCAATCAGCTGTGGGTCTATACATGGTCAATCCAGGTGGCATCACAGCCCCTGAACGAATTTTGTAAGAATTTCTCTCTCTTTCACTGTCTTTGTTTCACAGGTTTTTAAAAGTAATTGATTTTTATAATGGGGTTTAGCTGCTTTTCACTGCTGTGTTTATGTCACTTTACACCCACTTGACTCACTTACAGAGAGATATCAATACATAGGTTTTAAGATTCTTACTAGTCAGATATATTCTTGGGCCGTGAATAGGGGGTGTCGAGTCCAATTCACTGAGCAAGGAGTAGGTCTTGTCTATTACATATTGGGTTTATTGAACGGTATCTGAGCCAATTTGAAACCCTTGTTTTATGCATCACCCCACCTCACCTTTCCCGTTAAGCAGCCATAGTGTGTTTTCTAAACGTGTGACTCTGTTCTGTTTTGTAATTCAGTTCAAGGGTAGCGGTTTTTACATTCCCTCTATAAGTGATATCTTATGATAAGTGTCTTTTTCTCTGTGACTTATTTCACTTAGAATCGTCGTACCTAAATCCTCTCATCATGCTGCTACAAGCCTTATGACGTTGATTTCATGGCTGAGTGATATTCCATTGTACATAAGGACCACAACTTATTTATCCATCTTTCTCTTTCCTGAGATATTTAAGGTGTAACGAAGTGGAGGTTCTTGTCAACAGAGCAGCCCTAAACGTTGGGGTGCCTGTGTCTTGCTGATTTTTAGTTTTCCCAATTTATACGCCCATGAGTGGAAGTGCCCTATGCTCTCTAAGCTGAGTTTTTTAGATGTTTCAGGACACACCGTACACTTCTCCAGAGTGGCTGTTGGCAATTTACATCCCGCCCATCAGCGTAGCAAGGCTCCCGTTTCTCCATGGCCTGCCCTGCATTTCTGGTTTTGACACTTTATTCAGCTTGGCCCTTTTGACCGATGGGAAGCGAGACTTCTTTGTAGCGCTGATTTGCCTTTCCAGGTTGCTTGCTTGGCCAAAAAGGGCGTATGCGTTTTTTCCTGAATATATTCAGGAAAAAACGCATACGCCGTTTTTGGCCAAGGGCATCTTGTCGAGGTTTTGCCGCTTTTCTTGTGCTTTAAAGGCGATTCGAATCTCCCTCCTGAAATCTGTTTCCTGCAATTCTGCCTTGCTTTCAAATCCTCTTCGTTGCCTTCCCTCAATATATTTGTGGACGAGAGTGATCATTTATAAGTCTGCAGGTTTGTGAATTGCAGTGCCCCTGAGCTCCATTTTTCAACTCGCTTTCTTGGGAGCTGGCCGCAAAAGCGCAGGATTGCTTCAGGCTCTATTCTGGTCCCGGGCGGCAGGCTGAGCCTGTGCTTAATTCTTCTTCCTGATGGGAAAATAGAGTGACCTGTGCCTGTCTCAACACCTAGAGCTAGTCTCTCATTGTTTTCCCCTCTTCCCGTTCATCCTCAGGACAAATTGCAACCTGTACGGAACAGGAGGTTAAAGGTGCTGATTCTCCAAGGAGGGAGATTGCTAGTAAAGCAGCTGGAATGGCGAACCCGAGCACAAGGAGATGAGAAATGAGGTGCGTTTTAGAAACCTTTCACGATCACACGGTGTACCATCTTCTGGGTTTCTCATGCATGTTTTCGATGTAGGAAGATGCCCTTGAACCTGGAGATTTGGGACCCATGGGATGGGTACCACGCAGTATTACTTTAAAGGGTCTGCGTTTCCTCACCCAACCTCACCAAACCTCTCATCCCCAAGAGTGTCCACCCTTATGTCTCAATCAGCTGTGGGTCTAGATATGGTCAATCCAGGTAGCATATCTGCCCCTAAACGAATTTTGTAAGAATTTCTCTCTCTTTCACTGTCTTTTTTTCACAGGTTTTTAAAAGTAATTGATTTTTATAATGGGGTTTAGCTGCTTTTCACTGCTGTGTTTCTGTCACTTCACACCCACTTGACTCACTTACAGAGAGATATCAATACATAGGTTTTAAGATTCTTACTAGTCAGATATATTCTTGGGCCGTGAATAGGGGGTTTTGAGTCCAATTCACTGAGCAAGGAGTAGGTCTTGTCTAGTACATATTGGGTTTATGGAACGGTATCTGAGCTAATTTGAAACCCTTGTTTTATTCATCACCCCACCTCACCTTTCCCGTTAAGCAGCCATTGTGTGTTTTCTAAACGTGTGACTCTGTTCTGTTTTGTAATTCAGTTCAAGGGTAGCGGTTTTTTCATTCCCTCTATAAGTGATATCTTATGATAAGTGTCTTTTTCTGTGTGACTTATTTCACTTAGAATCGTCGTACCTAAATCCACTCATCATGCTGCTACTAGCCTTATGACGTTGATTTCATGGCTGAGTGATATTCCATTGTACATAAGGACCACAACTTCTTTATCCATTTTTCTCTTTCCTGGGATATTTAAGGTGTAACGAAGTTGGAGGTTCTTGTCAACAGAGCAGCCCTAAACTTTGGGGTGCCTGTGTCTTGCTGGTTTTTAATTTTCCCACTTTATACGCCCATGAGTGGAAGTGCCCTATGCTCTCTAAGCTGAGTTTTTTAGATGTTTCAGGACACATCGTACACTTCTCCAGAGTGGCTGTTGGCAATTTACATCCCGCCCATCACCGTAACAAGGCTCCCGTTTCCTCATGGCCTGCCCTGCATTTCTGGTTTTGACACTTTATTCAGCATGGCCCTTTTGACCGATGGGAAGCGAGACTTCTTTGTAGCGCTGATTTGCCTTTCCAGGTTGCTTGGTTGGCCAAAAAGGGCGTATGCGTTTTTTCCTGAATATATTCAGGAAAGAACGCATACGCCCTTTTTGGCCAAGGGCATCATTGTCGAGGTTTTGCCGCTTTTCCTGTGCTTTAAAGGCACAAGGAGATGAGAAATGAGGTGTGTTTTAGAAACCTTTCCCGATCACACGGTGTACCATCTTCTGGGTTCCTCATGCATGTTTTCGATGTAGGAAGATGGCCTTGAACCTGGAGATTTGGGACCCATGGGATTGGTAACACGCAGTATTACTTTAAAGGGTCTGCGTTTGCTCACCCAACCTCACCAAACCTCTCAGCCCCAAGAGTGTCCACCCTTATGTCTCAATCAGCTGTGGGTCTATACATGGTCAATCCAGGTGGCATCACAGCCCCTGAACGAATTTTGTAAGAATTTCTCTCTCTTTCACTGTCTTTGTTTCACAGGTTTTTAAAAGTAATTGATTTTTATAATGGGGTTTAGCTGCTTTTCACTGCTGTGTTTATGTCACTTTACACCCACTTGACTCACTTACAGAGAGATATCAATACATAGGTTTTAAGATTCTTACTAGTCAGATATATTCTTGGGCCGTGAATAGGGGGTGTCGAGTCCAATTCACTGAGCAAGGAGTAGGTCTTGTCTATTACATATTGGGTTTATTGAACGGTATCTGAGCCAATTTGAAACCCTTGTTTTATGCATCACCCCACCTCACCTTTCCCGTTAAGCAGCCATAGTGTGTTTTCTAAACGTGTGACTCTGTTCTGTTTTGTAATTCAGTTCAAGGGTAGCGGTTTTTACATTCCCTCTATAAGTGATATCTTATGATAAGTGTCTTTTTCTCTGTGACTTATTTCACTTAGAATCGTCGTACCTAAATCCTCTCATCATGCTGCTACAAGCCTTATGACGTTGATTTCATGGCTGAGTGATATTCCATTGTACATAAGGACCACAACTTATTTATCCATCTTTCTCTTTCCTGAGATATTTAAGGTGTAACGAAGTGGAGGTTCTTGTCAACAGAGCAGCCCTAAACGTTGGGGTGCCTGTGTCTTGCTGATTTTTAGTTTTCCCAATTTATACGCCCATGAGTGGAAGTGCCCTATGCTCTCTAAGCTGAGTTTTTTAGATGTTTCAGGACACACCGTACACTTCTCCAGAGTGGCTGTTGGCAATTTACATCCCGCCCATCAGCGTAGCAAGGCTCCCGTTTCTCCATGGCCTGCCCTGCATTTCTGGTTTTGACACTTTATTCAGCTTGGCCCTTTTGACCGATGGGAAGCGAGACTTCTTTGTAGCGCTGATTTGCCTTTCCAGGTTGCTTGCTTGGCCAAAAAGGGCGTATGCGTTTTTTCCTGAATATATTCAGGAAAAAACGCATACGCCGTTTTTGGCCAAGGGCATCTTGTCGAGGTTTTGCCGCTTTTCTTGTGCTTTAAAGGCGATTCGAATCTCCCTCCTGAAATCTGTTTCCTGCAATTCTGCCTTGCTTTCAAATCCTCTTCGTTGCCTTCCCTCAATATATTTGTGGACGAGAGTGATCATTTATAAGTCTGCAGGTTTGTGAATTGCAGTGCCCCTGAGCTCCATTTTTCAACTCGCTTTCTTGGGAGCTGGCCGCAAAAGCGCAGGATTGCTTCAGGCTCTATTCTGGTCCCGGGCGGCAGGCTGAGCCTGTGCTTAATTCTTCTTCCTGATGGGAAAATAGAGTGACCTGTGCCTGTCTCAACACCTAGAGCTAGTCTCTCATTGTTTTCCCCTCTTCCCGTTCATCCTCAGGACAAATTGCAACCTGTACGGAACAGGAGGTTAAAGGTGCTGATTCTCCAAGGAGGGAGATTGCTAGTAAAGCAGCTGGAATGGCGAACCCGAGCACAAGGAGATGAGAAATGAGGTGCGTTTTAGAAACCTTTCACGATCACACGGTGTACCATCTTCTGGGTTTCTCATGCATGTTTTCGATGTAGGAAGATGCCCTTGAACCTGGAGATTTGGGACCCATGGGATGGGTACCACGCAGTATTACTTTAAAGGGTCTGCGTTTCCTCACCCAACCTCACCAAACCTCTCATCCCCAAGAGTGTCCACCCTTATGTCTCAATCAGCTGTGGGTCTAGATATGGTCAATCCAGGTAGCATATCTGCCCCTAAACGAATTTTGTAAGAATTTCTCTCTCTTTCACTGTCTTTTTTTCACAGGTTTTTAAAAGTAATTGATTTTTATAATGGGGTTTAGCTGCTTTTCACTGCTGTGTTTCTGTCACTTCACACCCACTTGACTCACTTACAGAGAGATATCAATACATAGGTTTTAAGATTCTTACTAGTCAGATATATTCTTGGGCCGTGAATAGGGGGTTTTGAGTCCAATTCACTGAGCAAGGAGTAGGTCTTGTCTAGTACATATTGGGTTTATGGAACGGTATCTGAGCTAATTTGAAACCCTTGTTTTATTCATCACCCCACCTCACCTTTCCCGTTAAGCAGCCATTGTGTGTTTTCTAAACGTGTGACTCTGTTCTGTTTTGTAATTCAGTTCAAGGGTAGCGGTTTTTTCATTCCCTCTATAAGTGATATCTTATGATAAGTGTCTTTTTCTGTGTGACTTATTTCACTTAGAATCGTCGTACCTAAATCCACTCATCATGCTGCTACTAGCCTTATGACGTTGATTTCATGGCTGAGTGATATTCCATTGTACATAAGGACCACAACTTCTTTATCCATTTTTCTCTTTCCTGGGATATTTAAGGTGTAACGAAGTTGGAGGTTCTTGTCAACAGAGCAGCCCTAAACTTTGGGGTGCCTGTGTCTTGCTGGTTTTTAATTTTCCCACTTTATACGCCCATGAGTGGAAGTGCCCTATGCTCTCTAAGCTGAGTTTTTTAGATGTTTCAGGACACATCGTACACTTCTCCAGAGTGGCTGTTGGCAATTTACATCCCGCCCATCACCGTAACAAGGCTCCCGTTTCCTCATGGCCTGCCCTGCATTTCTGGTTTTGACACTTTATTCAGCATGGCCCTTTTGACCGATGGGAAGCGAGACTTCTTTGTAGCGCTGATTTGCCTTTCCAGGTTGCTTGGTTGGCCAAAAAGGGCGTATGCGTTTTTTCCTGAATATATTCAGGAAAGAACGCATACGCCCTTTTTGGCCAAGGGCATCATTGTCGAGGTTTTGCCGCTTTTCCTGTGCTTTAAAGGCACAAGGAGATGAGAAATGAGGTGTGTTTTAGAAACCTTTCCCGATCACACGGTGTACCATCTTCTGGGTTCCTCATGCATGTTTTCGATGTAGGAAGATGGCCTTGAACCTGGAGATTTGGGACCCATGGGATTGGTAACACGCAGTATTACTTTAAAGGGTCTGCGTTTGCTCACCCAACCTCACCAAACCTCTCAGCCCCAAGAGTGTCCACCCTTATGTCTCAATCAGCTGTGGGTCTATACATGGTCAATCCAGGTGGCATCACAGCCCCTGAACGAATTTTGTAAGAATTTCTCTCTCTTTCACTGTCTTTGTTTCACAGGTTTTTAAAAGTAATTGATTTTTATAATGGGGTTTAGCTGCTTTTCACTGCTGTGTTTATGTCACTTTACACCCACTTGACTCACTTACAGAGAGATATCAATACATAGGTTTTAAGATTCTTACTAGTCAGATATATTCTTGGGCCGTGAATAGGGGGTGTCGAGTCCAATTCACTGAGCAAGGAGTAGGTCTTGTCTATTACATATTGGGTTTATTGAACGGTATCTGAGCCAATTTGAAACCCTTGTTTTATGCATCACCCCACCTCACCTTTCCCGTTAAGCAGCCATAGTGTGTTTTCTAAACGTGTGACTCTGTTCTGTTTTGTAATTCAGTTCAAGGGTAGCGGTTTTTACATTCCCTCTATAAGTGATATCTTATGATAAGTGTCTTTTTCTCTGTGACTTATTTCACTTAGAATCGTCGTACCTAAATCCTCTCATCATGCTGCTACAAGCCTTATGACGTTGATTTCATGGCTGAGTGATATTCCATTGTACATAAGGACCACAACTTATTTATCCATCTTTCTCTTTCCTGAGATATTTAAGGTGTAACGAAGTGGAGGTTCTTGTCAACAGAGCAGCCCTAAACGTTGGGGTGCCTGTGTCTTGCTGATTTTTAGTTTTCCCAATTTATACGCCCATGAGTGGAAGTGCCCTATGCTCTCTAAGCTGAGTTTTTTAGATGTTTCAGGACACACCGTACACTTCTCCAGAGTGGCTGTTGGCAATTTACATCCCGCCCATCAGCGTAGCAAGGCTCCCGTTTCTCCATGGCCTGCCCTGCATTTCTGGTTTTGACACTTTATTCAGCTTGGCCCTTTTGACCGATGGGAAGCGAGACTTCTTTGTAGCGCTGATTTGCCTTTCCAGGTTGCTTGCTTGGCCAAAAAGGGCGTATGCGTTTTTTCCTGAATATATTCAGGAAAAAACGCATACGCCGTTTTTGGCCAAGGGCATCTTGTCGAGGTTTTGCCGCTTTTCTTGTGCTTTAAAGGCGATTCGAATCTCCCTCCTGAAATCTGTTTCCTGCAATTCTGCCTTGCTTTCAAATCCTCTTCGTTCCCTTCCCTCAATATATTTGTGGACGAGAGTGATCATTTATAAGTCTGCAGGTTTGTGAATTGCAGTGCCCCTGAGCTCCATTTTTCAACTCGCTTTCTTGGGAGCTGGCCGCAAAAGCGCAGGATTGCTTCAGGCCCTATTCTGGTCCCGGGCGGCAGGCTGAGCCTGTGGTTAATTCTTCTTCCTGATGGGAAAATAGAGTGACCTGTGCCTGTCTCAAAACCTAGAGCTAGTCTCTCATTGTTTTCCCCTCTTCCCGTTCATCCTCAGGACAAATTGCAACCTGTACGGAACAGGAGGTTAAAGGTGCTGATTCTCCAAGGAGGGAGATTGCTAGTAAAGCAGCTGGAATGGCGAACCCGAGCACAAGGAGATGAGAAATGAGGTGCGTTTTAGAAACCTTTCGCGATCACACGGTGTACCATCTTCTGGGTTTCTCATGCATGTTTTCGATGTAGGAAGATGCCCTTGAACCTGGAGATTTGGGACCCATGGGATGGGTACCACGCAGTATTACTTTAAAGGGTCTGCGTTTCCTCACCCAACCTCACCAAACCTCTCATCCCCAAGAGTGTCCACCCTTATGTCTCAATCAGCTGTGGGTCTAGATATGGTCAATCCAGGTAGCATAACTGCCCCTAAACGAATTTTGTAAGAATTTCTCTCTCTTTCACTGTCTTTTTTTCACAGGTTTTTAAAAGTAATTGATTTTTATAATGGGGTTTAGCTGCTTTTCACTGCTGTGTTTATGTCACTTCACACCCACTTGACTCACTTACAGAGAGATATCAATACATAGGTTTTAAGATTCTTACTAGTCAGATATATTCTTGGGCCGTGAATAGGGGGTTTTGAGTCCAATTCACTGAGCAAGGAGTAGGTCTTGTCTAGTACATATTGGGTTTATGGAACGGTATCTGAGCTAATTTGAAACCCTTGTTTTATTCATCACCCCACCTCACCTTTCCCGTTAAGCAGCCATTGTGTGTTTTCTAAACGTGTGACTCTGTTCTGTTTTGTAATTCAGTTCAAGGGTAGCGGTTTTTTCATTCCCTCTATAAGTGATATCTTATGATAAGTGTCTTTTTCTGTGTGACTTATTTCACTTAGAATCGTCGTACCTAAATCCACTCATCATGCTGCTACTAGCCTTATGACGTTGATTTCATGGCTGAGTGATATTCCATTGTACATAAGGACCACAACTTCTTTATCCATTTTTCTCTTTCCTGGGATATTTAAGGTGTAACGAAGTTGGAGGTTCTTGTCAACAGAGCAGCCCTAAACTTTGGGGTGCCTGTGTCTTGCTGGTTTTTAATTTTCCCACTTTATATGCCCATGAGTGGAAGTGCCCTATGCTCTCTAAGCTGAGTTTTTTAGATGTTTCAGGACACATCGTACACTTCTCCAGAGTGGCTGTTGGCAATTTACATCCCTCCCATCATCGTAACAAGGCTCCCGTTTCCTCATGGCCTGCCCTGCATTTCTGGTTTTGACACTTTATTCAGCATGGCCCTTTTGACCGATGGGAAGCGAGACTTCTTTGTAGCGCTGATTTGCCTTTCCAGGTTGCTTGGTTGGCCAAAAAGGGCGTATGCGTTTTTTCCTGAATATATTCAGGAAAAAACGCATACGCCCTTTTTGGCCAAGGGCATCTTGTCGAGGTTTTGCCGCTTTTCCTGTGCTTTAAAGGCGATTTGACTCTCTCTCCTGAAATCTGTTTCCTGCAATTCTGCCTTGCTTTCAAATCCTCTTCGTTGCCTTCCCTCAATATATTTGTGGACGAGAGTGATCATTTATAAGTCTGCAGGTTTGTGAATTGCAGTGCGCCTGAGCTCCATTTTTCAACTCGCTTTCTTGGGAGCTGGCCGCAAAAGCGCAGGATTGCTTCAGGCCCTATTCTGGTCCCGGGCGGCAGGCTGAGCCTGTGGTTAATTCTTCTTCCTGATGGGAAAATAGAGTGACCTGTGCCTGTCTCAACACCTAGAGCTAGTCTCTCATTGTTTTCCCCTCTTCCCGTTCATCCTCAGGACAAATTGCAACCTGTACGGAACAGAAGGTTAAAGGTGCTGATTCTCCAAGGAGGGAGATTGCTAGTAAAGCAGCTGGAGTGGCGAACCCGAGCACAAGGAGATGAGAAATGAGGTGCGTTTTAGAAACCTTTCGCGATCACACGGTGTACCATCTTCTGGGTTTCTCATGCATGTTTTCGATGTAGGAAGATGCCCTTGAACCTGGAGATTTGGGACCCATGGGATGGGTACCACGCAGTATTACTTTAAAGGGTCTGCGTTTCCTCACCCAACCTCACCAAACCTCTCATCCCCAAGAGTGTCCACCCTTATGTCTCAATCAGCTGTGGGTCTAGATATGGTCAATCCAGGTAGCATAACTGCCCCTAAACGAATTTTGTAAGAATTTCTCTCTCTTTCACTGTCTTTTTTTCACAGGTTTTTAAAAGTAATTGATTTTTATAATGGGGTTTAGCTGCTTTTCACTGCTGTGTTTCTGTCACTTCACACCCACTTGACTCACTTACAGAGAGATATCAATACATAGGTTTTAAGATTCTTACTAGTCAGATATATTCTTGGGCCGTGAATAGGGGGTTTTGAGTCCAATTCACTGAGCAAGGAGTAGGTCTTGTCTAGTACATATTGGGTTTATGGAACGGTATCTGAGCTAATTTGAAACCCTTGTTTTATTCATCACCCCACCTCACCTTTCCCGTTAAGCAGCCATTGTGTGTTTTCTAAACGTGTGACTCTGTTCTGTTTTGTAATTCAGTTCAAGGGTAGCGGTTTTTTCATTCCCTCTATAAGTGATATCTTATGATAAGTGTCTTTTTCTGTGTGACTTATTTCACTTAGAATCGTCGTACCTAAATCCACTCATCATGCTGCTACTAGCCTTATGACGTTGATTTCATGGCTGAGTGATATTCCATTGTACATAAGGACCACAACTTCTTTATCCATTTTTCTCTTTCCTGGGATATTTAAGGTGTAACGAAGTTGGAGGTTCTTGTCAACAGAGCAGCCCTAAACTTTGGGGTGCCTGTGTCTTGCTGGTTTTTAATTTTCCCACTTTATACGCCCATCAGTGGAAGTTCCCTATGCTCTCTAAGCTGAGTTTTTTAGATGTTTCAGGACACATCGTACACTTCTCCAGAGTGGCTGTTGGCAATTTACATCCCGCTCATCATCGTAACAAGGCTCCCGTTTCCTCATGGCCTGCCCTGCATTTCTGGTTTTGACACTTTATTCAGCATGGCCCTTTTGACCGATGGGAAGCGAGACTTCTTTGTAGCGCTGATTTGCCTTTCCAGGTTGCTTGGTTGGCCAAAAAGGGCGTATGCGTTTTTTCCTGAATATATTCAGGAAAAAACGCATACGCCCTTTTTGGCCAAGGGCATCTTGTCGAGGTTTTGCCGCTTTTCCTGTGCTTTAAAGGCGATTTGACTCTCCCTCCTGAAATCTGTTTCCTGCAATTCTGCCTTGCTTTCAAATCCTCTTCGTTGCCTTCCCTCAATATATTTGTGGACGAGAGTGATCATTTATAAGTCTGCAGGTTTGTGAATTGCAGTGCCCCTGAGCTCCATTTTTCAACTAGCTTTCTTGGGAGCTGGCCGCAAAAGCGCAGGATTGCTTCAGGCCCTATTCTGGTCCCGGGCGGCAGGCTGAGCCTGGGGTTAATTCTTCTTCCTGATGGGAAAATAGAGTGACCTGTGCCTGTCCCAACACCTAGAGCTAGTCTCTCATTGGTTCCCCCTTCTTCCCGTTCATCCTCAGGACAAATTGCAACCTGTACGGAACAGGAGGTTAAAGGTGCTGATTCTCCAAGGAGGGAGATTGCTAGTAATGCGGCTGGAATGGCGAACCCGAGCACAAGGACATGAGAAATGAGGTGCGTTTTAGAAACCTTTCGCGATCACACGGTGTACCATCTTCTGGGTTTCTCATGCATGTTTTCGATGTAGGAAGATGCCCTTGAACCTGGAGATTTGGGACCCATGGGATGGGTACCACGCAGTATTACTTTAAAGGGTCTGCGTTTCCTCACCCAACCTCACCAAACCTCTCATCCCCAAGAGTGTCCACCCTTATGTCTCAATCAGCTGTGGGTCTAGATATGGTCAATCCAGGTAGCATAACTGCCCCTAAACGAATTTTGTAAGAATTTCTCTCTCTTTCACTGTCTTTTTTTCACAGGTTTTTAAAAGTAATTGATTTTTATAATGGGGTTTAGCTGCTTTTCACTGCTGTGTTTATGTCACTTCACACCCACTTGACTCACTTACAGAGAGATATCAATACATAGGTTTTAAGATTCTTACTAGTCAGATATATTCTTGGGCCGTGAATAGGGGGTTTTGAGTCCAATTCACTGAGCAAGGAGTAGGTCTTGTCTAGTACATATTGGGTTTATGGAACGGTATCTGAGCTAATTTGAAACCCTTGTTTTATTCATCACCCCACCTCACCTTTCCCGTTAAGCAGCCATTGTGTGTTTTCTAAACGTGTGACTCTGTTCTGTTTTGTAATTCAGTTCAAGGGTAGCGGTTTTTTCATTCCCTCTATAAGTGATATCTTATGATAAGTGTCTTTTTCTGTGTGACTTATTTCACTTAGAATCGTCGTACCTAAATCCACTCATCATGCTGCTACTAGCCTTATGACGTTGATTTCATGGCTGAGTGATATTCCATTGTACATAAGGACCACAACTTCTTTATCCATTTTTCTCTTTCCTGGGATATTTAAGGTGTAACGAAGTTGGAGGTTCTTGTCAACAGAGCAGCCCTAAACTTTGGGGTGCCTGTGTCTTGCTGGTTTTTAATTTTCCCACTTTATACGCCCATGAGTGGAAGTTCCCTATGCTCTCTAAGCTGAGTTTTTTAGATGTTTCAGGACACATCGTACACTTCTCCAGAGTGGCTGTTGGCAATTTACATCCCGCCCATCATCGTAACAAGGCTCCCGTTTCCTCATGGCCTGCCCTGCATTTCTGGTTTTGACACTTTATTCAGCATGGCCCTTTTGACCGATGGGAAGCGAGACTTCTTTGTAGCGCTGATTTGCCTTTCCAGGTTGCTTGGTTGGCCAAAAAGGGCGTATGCGTTTTTTCCTCAATATATTCAGGAAAAAACGCATACGCCCTTTTTGGCCAAGGGCATCTTGTCGAGGTTTTGCCGCTTTTCCTGTGCTTTAAAGGCGATTTGACTCTCCCTCCTGAAATCTGTTTCCTGCAATTCTGCCTTGCTTTCAAATCCTCTTCGTTGCCTTCCCTCAATATATTTGTGGACGAGAGTGATCATTTATAAGTCTGCAGGTTTGTGAATTGCAGTGCCCCTGATCTCCATTTTTCAACTCGCTTTCTTGGGAGCTGGCCGCAAAAGCGCAGGATTGCTTCAGGCTCTATTCTGGTCCCGGGCGGCAGGCTGAGCCTGTGCTTAATTCTTCTTCCTGATGGGAAAATAGAGTGACCTGTGCCTGTCTCAACACCTAGAGCTAGTCTCTCATTGTTTTCCCCTCTTCCCGTTCATCCTCAGGACAAATTGCAACCTGTACGGAACAGGAGGTTAAAGGTGCTGATTCTCCAAGGAGGGAGATTGCTAGTAAAGCAGCTGGAATGGCGAACCCGAGCACAAGGAGATGAGAAATGAGGTGCGTTTTAGAAACCTTTCACGATCACACGGTGTACCATCTTCTGGGTTTCTCATGCATGTTTTCGATGTAGGAAGATGCCCTTGAACCTGGAGATTTGGGACCCATGGGATGGGTACCACGCAGTATTACTTTAAAGGGTCTGCGTTTCCTCACCCAACCTCACCAAACCTCTCATCCCCAAGAGTGTCCACCCTTATGTCTCAATCAGCTGTGGGTCTAGATATGGTCAATCCAGGTAGCATATCTGCCCCTAAACGAATTTTGTAAGAATTTCTCTCTCTTTCACTGTCTTTTTTTCACAGGTTTTTAAAAGTAATTGATTTTTATAATGGGGTTTAGCTGCTTTTCACTGCTGTGTTTCTGTCACTTCACACCCACTTGACTCACTTACAGAGAGATATCAATACATAGGTTTTAAGATTCTTACTAGTCAGATATATTCTTGGGCCGTGAATAGGGGGTTTTGAGTCCAATTCACTGAGCAAGGAGTAGGTCTTGTCTAGTACATATTGGGTTTATGGAACGGTATCTGAGCTAATTTGAAACCCTTGTTTTATTCATCACCCCACCTCACCTTTCCCGTTAAGCAGCCATTGTGTGTTTTCTAAACGTGTGACTCTGTTCTGTTTTGTAATTCAGTTCAAGGGTAGCGGTTTTTTCATTCCCTCTATAAGTGATATCTTATGATAAGTGTCTTTTTCTGTGTGACTTATTTCACTTAGAATCGTCGTACCTAAATCCACTCATCATGCTGCTACTAGCCTTATGACGTTGATTTCATGGCTGAGTGATATTCCATTGTACATAAGGACCACAACTTCTTTATCCATTTTTCTCTTTCCTGGGATATTTAAGGTGTAACGAAGTTGGAGGTTCTTGTCAACAGAGCAGCCCTAAACTTTGGGGTGCCTGTGTCTTGCTGGTTTTTAATTTTCCCACTTTATACGCCCATGAGTGGAAGTTCCCTATGCTCTCTAAGCTGAGTTTTTTAGATGTTTCAGGACACATCGTACACTTCTCCAGAGTGGCTGTTGGCAATTTACATCCCGCCCATCATCGTAACAAGGCTCCCGTTTCCTCATGGCCTGCCCTGCATTTCTGGTTTTGACACTTTATTCAGCATGGCCCTTTTGACCGATGGGAAGCGAGACTTCTTTGTAGCGCTGATTTGCCTTTCCAGGTTGCTTGGTTGGCCAAAAAGGGCGTATGCGTTTTTTCCTCAATATATTCAGGAAAAAACGCATACGCCCTTTTTGGCCAAGGGCATCTTGTCGAGGTTTTGCCGCTTTTCCTGTGCTTTAAAGGCGATTTGACTCTCCCTCCTGAAATCTGTTTCCTGCAATTCTGCCTTGCTTTCAAATCCTCTTCGTTGCCTTCCCTCAATATATTTGTGGACGAGAGTGATCATTTATAAGTCTGCAGGTTTGTGAATTGCAGTGCCCCTGATCTCCATTTTTCAACTCGCTTTCTTGGGAGCTGGCCGCAAAAGCGCAGGATTGCTTCAGGCTCTATTCTGGTCCCGGGCGGCAGGCTGAGCCTGTGCTTAATTCTTCTTCCTGATGGGAAAATAGAGTGACCTGTGCCTGTCTCAACACCTAGAGCTAGTCTCTCATTGTTTTCCCCTCTTCCCGTTCATCCTCAGGACAAATTGCAACCTGTACGGAACAGGAGGTTAAAGGTGCTGATTCTCCAAGGAGGGAGATTGCTAGTAAAGCAGCTGGAATGGCGAACCCGAGCACAAGGAGATGAGAAATGAGGTGCGTTTTAGAAACCTTTCACGATCACACGGTGTACCATCTTCTGGGTTTCTCATGCATGTTTTCGATGTAGGAAGATGCCCTTGAACCTGGAGATTTGGGACCCATGGGATGGGTACCACGCAGTATTACTTTAAAGGGTCTGCGTTTCCTCACCCAACCTCACCAAACCTCTCATCCCCAAGAGTGTCCACCCTTATGTCTCAATCAGCTGTGGGTCTAGATATGGTCAATCCAGGTAGCATATCTGCCCCTAAACGAATTTTGTAAGAATTTCTCTCTCTTTCACTGTCTTTTTTTCACAGGTTTTTAAAAGTAATTGATTTTTATAATGGGGTTTAGCTGCTTTTCACTGCTGTGTTTCTGTCACTTCACACCCACTTGACTCACTTACAGAGAGATATCAATACATAGGTTTTAAGATTCTTACTAGTCAGATATATTCTTGGGCCGTGAATAGGGGGTTTTGAGTCCAATTCACTGAGCAAGGAGTAGGTCTTGTCTAGTACATATTGGGTTTATGGAACGGTATCTGAGCTAATTTGAAACCCTTGTTTTATTCATCACCCCACCTCACCTTTCCCGTTAAGCAGCCATTGTGTGTTTTCTAAACGTGTGACTCTGTTCTGTTTTGTAATTCAGTTCAAGGGTAGCGGTTTTTTCATTCCCTCTATAAGTGATATCTTATGATAAGTGTCTTTTTCTGTGTGAGTTATTTCACTTAGAATCGTCGTACCTAAATCCACTCATCATGCTGCTACTAGCCTTATGACGTTGATTTCATGGCTGAGTGATATTCCATTGTACATAAGGACCACAACTTCTTTATCCATTTTTCTCTTTCCTGGGATATTTAAGGTGTAACGAAGTTGGAGGTTCTTGTCAACAGAGCAGCCCTAAACTTTGGGGTGCCTGTGTCTTGCTGGTTTTTAATTTTCCCACTTTATACGCCCATGAGTGGAAGTTCCCTATGCTCTCTAAGCTGAGTTTTTTAGATGTTTCAGGACACATCGTACACTTCTCCAGAGTGGCTGTTGGCAATTTACATCCCGCCCATCATCGTAACAAGGCTCCCGTTTCCTCATGGCCTGCCCTGCATTTCTGGTTTTGACACTTTATTCAGCATGGCCCTTTTGACCGATGGGAAGCGAGACTTCTTTGTAGCGCTGATTTGCCTTTCCAGGTTGCTTGGTTGGCCAAAAAGGGCGTATGCGTTTTTTCCTCAATATATTCAGGAAAAAACGCATACGCCCTTTTTGGCCAAGGGCATCTTGTCGAGGTTTTGCCGCTTTTCCTGTGCTTTAAAGGCGATTTGACTCTCCCTCCTGAAATCTGTTTCCTGCAATTCTGCCTTGCTTTCAAATCCTCTTCGTTGCCTTCCCTCAATATATTTGTGGACGAGAGTGATCATTTATAAGTCTGCAGGTTTGTGAATTGCAGTGCCCCTGATCTCCATTTTTCAACTCGCTTTCTTGGGAGCTGGCCGCAAAAGCGCAGGATTGCTTCAGGCTCTATTCTGGTCCCGGGCGGCAGGCTGAGCCTGTGCTTAATTCTTCTTCCTGATGGGAAAATAGAGTGACCTGTGCCTGTCTCAACACCTAGAGCTAGTCTCTCATTGTTTTCCCCTCTTCCCGTTCATCCTCAGGACAAATTGCAACCTGTACGGAACAGGAGGTTAAAGGTGCTGATTCTCCAAGGAGGGAGATTGCTAGTAAAGCAGCTGGAATGGCGAACCCGAGCACAAGGAGATGAGAAATGAGGTGCGTTTTAGAAACCTTTCACGATCACACGGTGTACCATCTTCTGGGTTTCTCATGCATGTTTTCGATGTAGGAAGATGCCCTTGAACCTGGAGATTTGGGACCCATGGGATGGGTACCACGCAGTATTACTTTAAAGGGTCTGCGTTTCCTCACCCAACCTCACCAAACCTCTCATCCCCAAGAGTGTCCACCCTTATGTCTCAATCAGCTGTGGGTCTAGATATGGTCAATCCAGGTAGCATATCTGCCCCTAAACGAATTTTGTAAGAATTTCTCTCTCTTTCACTGTCTTTTTTTCACAGGTTTTTAAAAGTAATTGATTTTTATAATGGGGTTTAGCTGCTTTTCACTGCTGTGTTTCTGTCACTTCACACCCACTTGACTCACTTACAGAGAGATATCAATACATAGGTTTTAAGATTCTTACTAGTCAGATATATTCTTGGGCCGTGAATAGGGGGTTTTGAGTCCAATTCACTGAGCAAGGAGTAGGTCTTGTCTAGTACATATTGGGTTTATGGAACGGTATCTGAGCTAATTTGAAACCCTTGTTTTATTCATCACCCCACCTCACCTTTCCCGTTAAGCAGCCATTGTGTGTTTTCTAAACGTGTGACTCTGTTCTGTTTTGTAATTCAGTTCAAGGGTAGCGGTTTTTTCATTCCCTCTATAAGTGATATCTTATGATAAGTGTCTTTTTCTGTGTGACTTATTTCACTTAGAATCGTCGTACCTAAATCCACTCATCATGCTGCTACTAGCCTTATGACGTTGATTTCATGGCTGAGTGATATTCCATTGTACATAAGGACCACAACTTCTTTATCCATTTTTCTCTTTCCTGGGATATTTAAGGTGTAACGAAGTTGGAGGTTCTTGTCAACAGAGCAGCCCTAAACTTTGGGGTGCCTGTGTCTTGCTGGTTTTTAATTTTCCCACTTTATACGCCCATGAGTGGAAGTGCCCTATGCTCTCTAAGCTGAGTTTTTTAGATGTTTCAGGACACATCGTACACTTCTCCAGAGTGGCTGTTGGCAATTTACATCCCGCCCATCATCGTAACAAGGCTCCCGTTTCCTCATGGCCTGCCCTGCATTTCTGGTTTTGACACTTTATTCAGCATGGCCCTTTTGACCGATGGGAAGCGAGACTTCTTTGTAGCGCTGATTTGCCTTTCCAGGTTGCTTGCTTGGCCAAAAAGGGCGTATGCGTTTTTTCCTGAATATATTCAGGAAAAAACGCATACGCCCTTTTTGGCCAAGGGCATCTTGTCGAGGTTTTGCCGCTTTTCCTGTGCTTTAAAGGCGATTTGACTCTCCCTCCTGAAATCTGTTTCCTGCAATTCTGCCTTGCTTTCAAATCCTCTTCGTTGCCTTCCCTCAATATATTTGTGGACGAGAGTGATCATTTATAAGTCTGCAGGTTTGTGAATTGCAGTGCGCCTGAGCTCCATTTTTCAACTCGCTTTCTTGGGAGCTGGCCGCAAAAGCGCAGGATTGCTTCAGGCCCTATTCTGGTCCCGGGCGGCAGGCTGAGCCTGTGGTTAATTCTTCTTCCTGATGGGAAAATAGAGTGACCTGTGCCTGTCTCAACACCTAGAGCTAGTCTCTCATTGTTTTCCCCTCTTCCCGTTCATCCTCAGGA
The DNA here is from genome assembly GCF_965194825.1 of Balaenoptera physalus. Lineage (NCBI taxonomy): Eukaryota > Metazoa > Chordata > Mammalia > Artiodactyla > Balaenopteridae > Balaenoptera > Balaenoptera physalus. The sequence goes on along the minus strand of NW_028125654.1, from coordinate 150,645 downwards.
CAAATTGCAACCTGTACGGAACAGGAGGTTAAAGGTGCTGATTCTCCAAGGAGGGAGATTGCTAGTAAAGCAGCTGGAATGGCGAACCCGAGCACAAGGAGATGAGAAATGAGGTGCGTTTTAGAAACCTTTCGCGATCACACGGTGTACCATCTTCTGGGTTTCTCATGCATGTTTTCGATGTAGGAAGATGCCCTTGAACCTGGAGATTTGGGACCCATGGGATGGGTACCACGCAGTATTACTTTAAAGGGTCTGCGTTTACTCACCCAACCTCACCAAACCTCTCATCCCCAAGAGTGTCCACCCTTATGTCTCAATCAGCTGTGGGTCTAGATATGGTCAATCCAGGTAGCATAACTGCCCCTAAACGAATTTTGTAAGAATTTCTCTCTCTTTCACTGTCTTTTTTTCACAGGTTTTTAAAAGTAATTGATTTTTATAATGGGGTTTAGCTGCTTTTCACTGCTGTGTTTATGTCACTTCACACCCACTTGACTCACTTACAGAGAGATATCAATACATAGGTTTTAAGATTCTTACTAGTCAGATATATTCTTGGGCCGTGAATAGGAGGTTTTGAGTCCAATTCACTGAGCAAGGAGTAGGTCTTGTCTAGTACATATTGGGTTTATGGAACGGTATCTGAGCTAATTTGAAACCCTTGTTTTATTCATCACCCCACCTCACCTTTCCCGTTAAGCAGCCATTGTGTGTTTTCTAAACGTGTGACTCTGTTCTGTTTTGTAATTCAGTTCAAGGGTAGCGGTTTTTTCATTCCCTCTATAAGTGATATCTTATGATAAGTGTCTTTTTCTGTGTGACTTATTTCACTTAGAATCGTCGTACCTAAATCCACTCATCATGCTGCTACTAGCCTTATGACGTTGATTTCATGGCTGAGTGATATTCCATTGTACATAAGGACCACAACTTCTTTATCCATTTTTCTCTTTCCTGGGATATTTAAGGTGTAACGAAGTTGGAGGTTCTTGTCAACAGAGCAGCCCTAAACTTTGGGGTGCCTGTGTCTTGCTGGTTTTTAATTTTCCCACTTTATACGCCCATGAGTGGAAGTTCCCTATGCTCTCTAAGCTGAGTTTTTTAGATGTTTCAGGACACATCGTACACTTCTCCAGAGTGGCTGTTGGCAATTTACATCCCGCCCATCATCGTAACAAGGCTCCCGTTTCCTCATGGCCTGCCCTGCATTTCTGGTTTTGACACTTTATTCAGAATGGCCCTTTTGACCGATGGGAAGCGAGACTTCTTTGTAGCGCTGATTTGACTTTCCAGGTTGCTTGGTTGGCCAAAAAGGGCGTATGCGTTTTTTCCTCAATATATTCAGGAAAAAACGCATACGCCCTTTTTGGCCAAGGGCATCTTGTCGAGGTTTTGCCGCTTTTCCTGTGCTTTAAAGGCGATTTGACTCTCCCTCCTGAAATCTGTTTCCTGCAATTCTGCCTTGCTTTCAAATCCTCTTCGTTGCCTTCCCTCAATATATTTGTGGACGAGAGTGATCATTTATAAGTCTGCAGGTTTGTGAATTGCAGTGCCCCTGATCTCCATTTTTCAACTCGCTTTCTTGGGAGCTGGCCGCAAAAGCGCAGGATTGCTTCAGGCTCTATTCTGGTCCCGGGCGGCAGGCTGAGCCTGTGCTTAATTCTTCTTCCTGATGGGAAAATAGAGTGACCTGTGCCTGTCTCAACACCTAGAGCTAGTCTCTCATTGTTTTCCCCTCTTCCCGTTCATCCTCAGGACAAATTGCAACCTGTACGGAACAGGAGGTTAAAGGTGCTGATTCTCCAAGGAGGGAGATTGCTAGTAAAGCAGCTGGAATGGCGAACCCGAGCACAAGGAGATGAGAAATGAGGTGCGTTTTAGAAACCTTTCACGATCACACGGTGTACCATCTTCTGGGTTTCTCATGCATGTTTTCGATGTAGGAAGATGCCCTTGAACCTGGAGATTTGGGACCCATGGGATGGGTACCACGCAGTATTACTTTAAAGGGTCTGCGTTTCCTCACCCAACCTCACCAAACCTCTCATCCCCAAGAGTGTCCACCCTTATGTCTCAATCAGCTGTGGGTCTAGATATGGTCAATCCAGGTAGCATAACTGCCCCTAAACGAATTTTGTAAGAATTTCTCTCTCTTTCACTGTCTTTTTTTCACAGGTTTTTAAAAGTAATTGATTTTTATAATGGGGTTTAGCTGCTTTTCACTGCTGTGTTTCTGTCACTTCACACCCACTTGACTCACTTACAGAGAGATATCAATACATAGGTTTTAAGATTCTTACTAGTCAGATATATTCTTGGGCCGTGAATAGGGGGTTTTGAGTCCAATTCACTGAGCAAGGAGTAGGTCTTGTCTAGTACATATTGGGTTTATGGAACGGTATCTGAGCTAATTTGAAACCCTTGTTTTATTCATCACCCCACCTCACCTTTCCCGTTAAGCAGCCATTGTGTGTTTTCTAAACGTGTGACTCTGTTCTGTTTTGTAATTCAGTTCAAGGGTAGCGGTTTTTTCATTCCCTCTATAAGTGATATCTTATGATAAGTGTCTTTTTCTGTGTGACTTATTTCACTTAGAATCGTCGTACCTAAATCCACTCATCATGCTGCTACTAGCCTTATGACGTTGATTTCATGGCTGAGTGATATTCCATTGTACATAAGGACCACAACTTCTTTATCCATTTTTCTCTTTCCTGGGATATTTAAGGTGTAACGAAGTTGGAGGTTCTTGTCAACAGAGCAGCCCTAATCTTTGGGGTGCCTGTGTCTTGCTGGTTTTTAATTTTCCCACTTTATACGCCCATGAGTGGAAGTGCCCTATGCTCTCTAAGCTGAGTTTTTTAGATGTTTCAGGACACATCGTACACTTCTCCAGAGTGGCTGTTGGCAATTTACATCCCGCCCATCATCGTAACAAGGCTCCCGTTTCCTCATGGCCTGCCCTGCATTTCTGGTTTTGACACTTTATTCAGCATGGCCCTTTTGAACGATGGGAAGCGAGACTTCTTTGTAGCGCTGATTTGCCTTTCCAGGTTGCTTGGTTGGCCAAAAAGGGCGTATGCGTTTTTTCCTGAATATATTCAGGAAAAAACGCATACGCCCTTTTTGGCCAAGGGCATCTTGTCGAGGTTTTGCCGCTTTTCCTGTGCTTTAAAGGCGATTTGACTCTCCCTCCTGAAATCTGTTTCCTGCAATTCTGCCTTGCTTTCAAATCCTCTTCGTTGCCTTCCCTCAATATATTTGTGGACGAGAGTGATCATTTATAAGTCTGCAGGTTTGTGAATTGCAGTGCGCCTGAGCTCCATTTTTCAACTCGCTTTCTTGGGAGCTGGCCGCAAAAGCGCAGGATTGCTTCAGGCCCTATTCTGGTCCCGGGCGGCAGGCTGAGCCTGTGGTTAATTCTTCTTCCTGATGGGAAAATAGAGTGACCTGTGCCTGTCTCAACACCTAGAGCTAGTCTCTCATTGTTTTCCCCTCTTCCCGTTCATCCTCAGGACAAATTGCAACCTGTACGGAACAGGAGGTTAAAGGTGCTGATTCTCCAAGGAGGGAGATTGCTAGTAAAGCAGCTGGAATGGCGAACCCGAGCACAAGGAGATGAGAAATGAGGTGCGTTTTAGAAACCTTTCGCGATCACACGGTGTACCATCTTCTGGGTTTCTCATGCATGTTTTCGATGTAGGAAGATGCCCTTGAACCTGGAGATTTGGGACCCATGGGATGGGTACCACGCAGTATTACTTTAAAGGGTCTGCGTTTCCTCACCCAACCTCACCAAACCTCTCATCCCCAAGAGTGTCCACCCTTATGTCTCAATCAGCTGTGGGTCTAGATATGGTCAATCCAGGTAGCATATCTGCCCCTAAACGAATTTTGTAAGAATTTCTCTCTCTTTCACTGTCTTTTTTTCACAGGTTTTTAAAAGTAATTGATTTTTATAATGGGGTTTAGCTGCTTTTCACTGCTGTGTTTCTGTCACTTCACACCCACTTGACTCACTTACAGAGAGATATCAATACATAGGTTTTAAGATTCTTACTAGTCAGATATATTCTTGGGCCGTGAATAGGGGGTTTTGAGTCCAATTCACTGAGCAAGGAGTAGGTCTTGTCTAGTACATATTGGGTTTATGGAACGGTATCTGAGCTAATTTGAAACCCTTGTTTTATTCATCACCCCACCTCACCTTTCCCGTTAAGCAGCCATTGTGTGTTTTCTAAACGTGTGACTCTGTTCTGTTTTGTAATTCAGTTCAAGGGTAGCGGTTTTTTCATTCCCTCTATAAGTGATATCTTATGATAAGTGTCTTTTTCTGTGTGACTTATTTCACTTAGAATCGTCGTACCTAAATCCACTCATCATGCTGCTACTAGCCTTATGACGTTGATTTCATGGCTGAGTGATATTCCATTGTACATAAGGACCACAACTTCTTTATCCATTTTTCTCTTTCCTGGGATATTTAAGGTGTAACGAAGTTGGAGGTTCTTGTCAACAGAGCAGCCCTAAACTTTGGGGTGCCTGTGTCTTGCTGGTTTTTAATTTTCCCACTTTATACGCCCATGAGTGGAAGTGCCCTATGCTCTCTAAGCTGAGTTTTTTAGATGTTTCAGGACACATCGTACACTTCTCCAGAGTGGCTGTTGGCAATTTACATCCCGCCCATCATCGTAACAAGGCTCCCGTTTCCTCATGGCCTGCCCTGCATTTCTGGTTTTGACACTTTATTCAGCATGGCCCTTTTGACCGATGGGAAGCGAGACTTCTTTGTAGCGCTGATTTGCCTTTCCAGGTTGCTTGCTTGGCCAAAAAGGGCGTATGCGTTTTTTCCTGAATATATTCAGGAAAAAACGCATACGCCCTTTTTGGCCAAGGGCATCTTGTCGAGGTTTTGCCGCTTTTCCTGTGCTTTAAAGGCGATTTGACTCTCCCTCCTGAAATCTGTTTCCTGCAATTCTGCCTTGCTTTCAAATCCTCTTCGTTGCCTTCCCTCAATATATTTGTGGACGAGAGTGATCATTTATAAGTCTGCAGGTTTGTGAATTGCAGTGCGCCTGAGCTCCATTTTTCAACTCGCTTTCTTGGGAGCTGGCCGCAAAAGCGCAGGATTGCTTCAGGCCCTATTCTGGTCCCGGGCGGCAGGCTGAGCCTGTGGTTAATTCTTCTTCCTGATGGGAAAATAGAGTGACCTGTGCCTGTCTCAACACCTAGAGCTAGTCTCTCATTGTTTTCCCCTCTTCCCGTTCATCCTCAGGACAAATTGCAACCTGTACGGAACAGGAGGTTAAAGGTGCTGATTCTCCAAGGAGGGAGATTGCTAGTAAAGCAGCTGGAATGGCGAACCCGAGCACAAGGAGATGAGAAATGAGGTGCGTTTTAGAAACCTTTCGCGATCACACGGTGTACCATCTTCTGGGTTTCTCATGCATGTTTTCGATGTAGGAAGATGCCCTTGAACCTGGAGATTTGGGACCCATGGGATGGGTACCACGCAGTATTACTTTAAAGGGTCTGCGTTTCCTCACCCAACCTCACCAAACCTCTCATCCCCAAGAGTGTCCACCCTTATGTCTCAATCAGCTGTGGGTCTAGATATGGTCAATCCAGGTAGCATAACTGCCCCTAAACGAATTTTGTAAGAATTTCTCTCTCTTTCACTGTCTTTTTTTCACAGGTTTTTAAAAGTAATTGATTTTTATAATGGGGTTTAGCTGCTTTTCACTGCTGTGTTTATGTCACTTCACACCCACTTGACTCACTTACAGAGAGATATCAATACATAGGTTTTAAGATTCTTACTAGTCAGATATATTCTTGGGCCGTGAATAGGAGGTTTTGAGTCCAATTCACTGAGCAAGGAGTAGGTCTTGTCTAGTACATATTGGGTTTATGGAACGGTATCTGAGCTAATTTGAAACCCTTGTTTTATTCATCACCCCACCTCACCTTTCCCGTTAAGCAGCCATTGTGTGTTTTCTAAACGTGTGACTCTGTTCTGTTTTGTAATTCAGTTCAAGGGTAGCGGTTTTTTCATTCCCTCTATAAGTGATATCTTATGATAAGTGTCTTTTTCTGTGTGACTTATTTCACTTAGAATCGTCGTACCTAAATCCACTCATCATGCTGCTACTAGCCTTATGACGTTGATTTCATGGCTGAGTGATATTCCATTGTACATAAGGACCACAACTTCTTTATCCATTTTTCTCTTTCCTGGGATATTTAAGGTGTAACGAAGTTGGAGGTTCTTGTCAACAGAGCAGCCCTAAACTTTGGGGTGCCTGTGTCTTGCTGGTTTTTAATTTTCCCACTTTATACGCCCATGAGTGGAAGTTCCCTATGCTCTCTAAGCTGAGTTTTTTAGATGTTTCAGGACACATCGTACACTTCTCCAGAGTGGCTGTTGGCAATTTACATCCCGCCCATCATCGTAACAAGGCTCCCGTTTCCTCATGGCCTGCCCTGCATTTCTGGTTTTGACACTTTATTCAGAATGGCCCTTTTGACCGATGGGAAGCGAGACTTCTTTGTAGCGCTGATTTGACTTTCCAGGTTGCTTGGTTGGCCAAAAAGGGCGTATGCGTTTTTTCCTCAATATATTCAGGAAAAAACGCATACGCCCTTTTTGGCCAAGGGCATCTTGTCGAGGTTTTGCCGCTTTTCCTGTGCTTTAAAGGCGATTTGACTCTCCCTCCTGAAATCTGTTTCCTGCAATTCTGCCTTGCTTTCAAATCCTCTTCGTTGCCTTCCCTCAATATATTTGTGGACGAGAGTGATCATTTATAAGTCTGCAGGTTTGTGAATTGCAGTGCCCCTGATCTCCATTTTTCAACTCGCTTTCTTGGGAGCTGGCCGCAAAAGCGCAGGATTGCTTCAGGCTCTATTCTGGTCCCGGGCGGCAGGCTGAGCCTGTGCTTAATTCTTCTTCCTGATGGGAAAATAGAGTGACCTGTGCCTGTCTCAACACCTAGAGCTAGTCTCTCATTGTTTTCCCCTCTTCCCGTTCATCCTCAGGACAAATTGCAACCTGTACGGAACAGGAGGTTAAAGGTGCTGATTCTCCAAGGAGGGAGATTGCTAGTAAAGCAGCTGGAATGGCGAACCCGAGCACAAGGAGATGAGAAATGAGGTGCGTTTTAGAAACCTTTCACGATCACACGGTGTACCATCTTCTGGGTTTCTCATGCATGTTTTCGATGTAGGAAGATGCCCTTGAACCTGGAGATTTGGGACCCATGGGATGGGTACCACGCAGTATTACTTTAAAGGGTCTGCGTTTCCTCACCCAACCTCACCAAACCTCTCATCCCCAAGAGTGTCCACCCTTATGTCTCAATCAGCTGTGGGTCTAGATATGGTCAATCCAGGTAGCATAACTGCCCCTAAACGAATTTTGTAAGAATTTCTCTCTCTTTCACTGTCTTTTTTTCACAGGTTTTTAAAAGTAATTGATTTTTATAATGGGGTTTAGCTGCTTTTCACTGCTGTGTTTCTGTCACTTCACACCCACTTGACTCACTTACAGAGAGATATCAATACATAGGTTTTAAGATTCTTACTAGTGAGATATATTCTTGGGCCGTGAATAGGGGGTTTTGAGTCCAATTCACTGAGCAAGGAGTAGGTCTTGTCTAGTACATATTGGGTTTATGGAACGGTATCTGAGCTAATTTGAAACCCTTGTTTTATTCATCACCCCACCTCACCTTTCCCGTTAAGCAGCCATTGTGTGTTTTCTAAACGTGTGACTCTGTTCTGTTTTGTAATTCAGTTCAAGGGTAGCGGTTTTTTCATTCCCTCTATAAGTGATATCTTATGATAAGTGTCTTTTTCTGTGTGACTTATTTCACTTAGAATCGTCGTACCTAAATCCACTCATCATGCTGCTACTAGCCTTATGACGTTGATTTCATGGCTGAGTGATATTCCATTGTACATAAGGACCACAACTTCTTTATCCATTTTTCTCTTTCCTGGGATATTTAAGGTGTAACGAAGTTGGAGGTTCTTGTCAACAGAGCAGCCCTAATCTTTGGGGTGCCTGTGTCTTGCTGGTTTTTAATTTTCCCACTTTATACGCCCATGAGTGGAAGTGCCCTATGCTCTCTAAGCTGAGTTTTTTAGATGTTTCAGGACACATCGTACACTTCTCCAGAGTGGCTGTTGGCAATTTACATCCCGCCCATCATCGTAACAAGGCTCCCGTTTCCTCATGGCCTGCCCTGCATTTCTGGTTTTGACACTTTATTCAGCATGGCCCTTTTGAACGATGGGAAGCGAGACTTCTTTGTAGCGCTGATTTGCCTTTCCAGGTTGCTTGGTTGGCCAAAAAGGGCGTATGCGTTTTTTCCTGAATATATTCAGGAAAAAACGCATACGCCCTTTTTGGCCAAGGGCATCTTGTCGAGGTTTTGCCGCTTTTCCTGTGCTTTAAAGGCGATTTGACTCTCCCTCCTGAAATCTGTTTCCTGCAATTCTGCCTTGCTTTCAAATCCTCTTCGTTGCCTTCCCTCAATATATTTGTGGACGAGAGTGATCATTTATAAGTCTGCAGGTTTGTGAATTGCAGTGCGCCTGAGCTCCATTTTTCAACTCGCTTTCTTGGGAGCTGGCCGCAAAAGCGCAGGATTGCTTCAGGCCCTATTCTGGTCCCGGGCGGCAGGCTGAGCCTGTGGTTAATTCTTCTTCCTGATGGGAAAATAGAGTGACCTGTGCCTGTCTCAACACCTAGAGCTAGTCTCTCATTGTTTTCCCCTCTTCCCGTTCATCCTCAGGACAAATTGCAACCTGTACGGAACAGGAGGTTAAAGGTGCTGATTCTCCAAGGAGGGAGATTGCTAGTAAAGCAGCTGGAATGGCGAACCCGAGCACAAGGAGATGAGAAATGAGGTGCGTTTTAGAAACCTTTCGCGATCACACGGTGTACCATCTTCTGGGTTTCTCATGCATGTTTTCGATGTAGGAAGATGCCCTTGAACCTGGAGATTTGGGACCCATGGGATGGGTACCACGCAGTATTACTTTAAAGGGTCTGCGTTTCCTCACCCAACCTCACCAAACCTCTCATCCCCAAGAGTGTCCAACCTTATGTCTCAATCAGCTGTGGGTCTAGATATGGTCAATCCAGGTAGCATAACTGCCCCTAAACGAATTTTGTAAGAATTTCTCTCTCTTTCACTGTCTTTTTTTCACAGGTTTTTAAAAGTAATTGATTTTTATAATGGGGTTTAGCTGCTTTTCACTGCTGTGTTTCTGTCACTTCACACCCACTTGACTCACTTACAGAGAGATATCAATACATAGGTTTTAAGATTCTTACTAGTCAGATATATTCTTGGGCCGTGAATAGGGGGTTTTGAGTCCAATTCACTGAGCAAGGAGTAGGTCTTGTCTAGTACATATTGGGTTTATGGAACGGTATCTGAGCTAATTTGAAACCCTTGTTTTATTCATCACCCCACCTCACCTTTCCCGTTAAGCAGCCATTGTGTGTTTTCTAAACGTGTGACTCTGTTCTGTTTTGTAATTCAGTTCAAGGGTAGCGGTTTTTTCATTCCCTCTATAAGTGATATCTTATGATAAGTGTCTTTTTCTGTGTGACTTATTTCACTTAGAATCGTCGTACCTAAATCCACTCATCATGCTGCTACTAGCCTTATGACGTTGATTTCATGGCTGAGTGATATTCCATTGTACATAAGGACCACAACTTCTTTATCCATTTTTCTCTTTCCTGGGATATTTAAGGTGTAACGAAGTTGGAGGTTCTTGTCAACAGAGCAGCCCTAAACTTTGGGGTGCCTGTGTCTTGCTGGTTTTTAATTTTCCCACTTTATACGCCCATGAGTGGAAGTGCCCTATGCTCTCTAAGCTGAGTTTTTTAGATGTTTCAGGACACATCGTACACTTCTCCAGAGTGGCTGTTGGCAATTTACATCCCGCCCATCATCGTAACAAGGCTCCCGTTTCCTCATGGCCTGCCCTGCATTTCTGGTTTTGACACTTTATTCAGCATGGCCCTTTTGACCGATGGGAAGCGAGACTTCTTTGTAGCGCTGATTTGCCTTTCCAGGTTGCTTGCTTGGCCAAAAAGGGCGTATGCGTTTTTTCCTGAATATATTCAGGAAAAAACGCATACGCCCTTTTTGGCCAAGGGCATCTTGTCGAGGTTTTGCCGCTTTTCCTGTGCTTTAAAGGCGATTTGACTCTCCCTCCTGAAATCTGTTTCCTGCAATTCTGCCTTGCTTTCAAATCCTCTTCGTTGCCTTCCCTCAATATATTTGTGGACGAGAGTGATCATTTATAAGTCTGCAGGTTTGTGAATTGCAGTGCGCCTGAGCTCCATTTTTCAACTCGCTTTCTTGGGAGCTGGCCGCAAAAGCGCAGGATTGCTTCAGGCCCTATTCTGGTCCCGGGCGGCAGGCTGAGCCTGTGGTTAATTCTTCTTCCTGATGGGAAAATAGAGTGACCTGTGCCTGTCTCAACACCTAGAGCTAGTCTCTCATTGTTTTCCCCTCTTCCCGTTCATCCTCAGGACAAATTGCAACCTGTACGGAACAGGAGGTTAAAGGTGCTGATTCTCCAAGGAGGGAGATTGCTAGTAAAGCAGCTGGAATGGCGAACCCGAGCACAAGGAGATGAGAAATGAGGTGCGTTTTAGAAACCTTTCGCGATCACACGGTGTACCATCTTCTGGGTTTCTCATGCATGTTTTCGATGTAGGAAGATGCCCTTGAACCTGGAGATTTGGGACCCATGGGATGGGTACCACGCAGTATTACTTTAAAGGGTCTGCGTTTCCTCACCCAACCTCACCAAACCTCTCATCCCCAAGAGTGTCCACCCTTATGTCTCAATCAGCTGTGGGTCTAGATATGGTCAATCCAGGTAGCATATCTGCCCCTAAACGAATTTTGTAAGAATTTCTCTCTCTTTCACTGTCTTTTTTTCACAGGTTTTTAAAAGTAATTGATTTTTATAATGGGGTTTAGCTGCTTTTCACTGCTGTGTTTCTGTCACTTCACACCCACTTGACTCACTTACAGAGAGATATCAATACATAGGTTTTAAGATTCTTACTAGTCAGATATATTCTTGGGCCGTGAATAGGGGGTTTTGAGTCCAATTCACTGAGCAAGGAGTAGGTCTTGTCTAGTACATATTGGGTTTATGGAACGGTATCTGAGCTAATTTGAAACCCTTGTTTTATTCATCACCCCACCTCACCTTTCCCGTTAAGCAGCCATTGTGTGTTTTCTAAACGTGTGACTCTGTTCTGTTTTGTAATTCAGTTCAAGGGTAGCGGTTTTTTCATTCCCTCTATAAGTGATATCTTATGATAAGTGTCTTTTTCTGTGTGACTTATTTCACTTAGAATCGTCGTACCTAAATCCACTCATCATGCTGCTACTAGCCTTATGACGTTGATTTCATGGCTGAGTGATATTCCATTGTACATAAGGACCACAACTTCTTTATCCATTTTTCTCTTTCCTGGGATATTTAAGGTGTAACGAAGTTGGAGGTTCTTGTCAACAGAGCAGCCCTAAACTTTGGGGTGCCTGTGTCTTGCTGGTTTTTAATTTTCCCACTTTATACGCCCATGAGTGGAAGTGCCCTATGCTCTCTAAGCTGAGTTTTTTAGATGTTTCAGGACACATCGTACACTTCTCCAGAGTGGCTGTTGGCAATTTACATCCCGCCCATCATCGTAACAAGGCTCCCGTTTCCTCATGGCCTGCCCTGCATTTCTGGTTTTGACACTTTATTCAGCATGGCCCTTTTGACCGATGGGAAGCGAGACTTCTTTGTAGCGCTGATTTGCCTTTCCAGGTTGCTTGCTTGGCCAAAAAGGGCGTATGCGTTTTTTCCTGAATATATTCAGGAAAAAACGCATACGCCCTTTTTGGCCAAGGGCATCTTGTCGAGGTTTTGCCGCTTTTCCTGTGCTTTAAAGGCGATTTGACTCTCCCTCCTGAAATCTGTTTCCTGCAATTCTGCCTTGCTTTCAAATCCTCTTCGTTGCCTTCCCTCAATATATTTGTGGACGAGAGTGATCATTTATAAGTCTGCAGGTTTGTGAATTGCAGTGCGCCTGAGCTCCATTTTTCAACTCGCTTTCTTGGGAGCTGGCCGCAAAAGCGCAGGATTGCTTCAGGCCCTATTCTGGTCCCGGGCGGCAGGCTGAGCCTGTGGTTAATTCTTCTTCCTGATGGGAAAATAGAGTGACCTGTGCCTGTCTCAACACCTAGAGCTAGTCTCTCATTGTTTTCCCCTCTTCCCGTTCATCCTCAGGACAAATTGCAACCTGTACGGAACAGGAGGTTAAAGGTGCTGATTCTCCAAGGAGGGAGATTGCTAGTAAAGCAGCTGGAATGGCGAAACCGAGCACAAGGAGATGAGAAATGAGGTGCGTTTTAGAAACCTTTCGCGATCACACGGTGTACCATCTTCTGGGTTTCTCATGCATGTTTTCGATGTAGGAAGATGCCCTTGAACCTGGAGATTTGGGACCCATGGGATGGGTACCACGCAGTATTACTTTAAAGGGTCTGCGTTTACTCACCCAACCTCACCAAACCTCTCATCCCCAAGAGTGTCCACCCTTATGTCTCAATCAGCTGTGGGTCTAGATATGGTCAATCCAGGTAGCATAACTGCCCCTAAACGAATTTTGTAAGAATTTCTCTCTCTTTCACTGTCTTTTTTTCACAGGTTTTTAAAAGTAATTGATTTTTATAATGGGGTTTAGCTGCTTTTCACTGCTGTGTTTATGTCACTTCACACCCACTTGACTCACTTACAGAGAGATATCAATACATAGGTTTTAAGATTCTTACTAGTCAGATATATTCTTGGGCCGTGAATAGGAGGTTTTGAGTCCAATTCACTGAGCAAGGAGTAGGTCTTGTCTAGTACATATTGGGTTTATGGAACGGTATCTGAGCTAATTTGAAACCCTTGTTTTATTCATCACCCCACCTCACCTTTCCCGTTAAGCAGCCATTGTGTGTTTTCTAAACGTGTGACTCTGTTCTGTTTTGTAATTCAGTTCAAGGGTAGCGGTTTTTTCATTCCCTCTATAAGTGATATCTTATGATAAGTGTCTTTTTCTGTGTGACTTATTTCACTTAGAATCGTCGTACCTAAATCCACTCATCATGCTGCTACTAGCCTTATGACGTTGATTTCATGGCTGAGTGATATTCCATTGTACATAAGGACCACAACTTCTTTATCCATTTTTCTCTTTCCTGGGATATTTAAGGTGTAACGAAGTTGGAGGTTCTTGTCAACAGAGCAGCCCTAAACTTTGGGGTGCCTGTGTCTTGCTGGTTTTTAATTTTCCCACTTTATACGCCCATGAGTGGAAGTTCCCTATGCTCTCTAAGCTGAGTTTTTTAGATGTTTCAGGACACATCGTACACTTCTCCAGAGTGGCTGTTGGCAATTTACATCCCGCCCATCATCGTAACAAGGCTCCCGTTTCCTCTTGGCCCGCCCTGCATTTCTGGTTTTGACACTTTATTCAGCATGGCCCTTTTGACCGATGGGAAGCGAGACTTCTTTGTAGCGCTGATTTGCCTTTCCAGGTTGCTTGGTTGGCCAAAAAGGGCGTATGCGTTTTTTCCTCAATATATTCAGGAAAAAACGCATACGCCCTTTTTGGCCAAGGGCATCTTGTCGAGGTTTTGCCGCTTTTCCTGTGCTTTAAAGGCAATTTGACTCTCCCTCCTGAAATCTGTTTCCTGCAATTCTGCCTTGCTTTCAAATCCTCTTCGTTGCCTTCCCTCAATATATTTGTGGACGAGAGTGATCATTTATAAGTCTGCAGGTTTGTGAATTGCAGTGCCCCTGATCTCCATTTTTCAACTCGCTTTCTTGGGAGCTGGCCGCAAAAGCGCAGGATTGCTTCAGGCTCTATTCTGGTCCCGGGCGGCAGGCTGAGCCTGTGCTTAATTCTTCTTCCTGATGGGAAAATAGAGTGACCTGTGCCTGTCTCAACACCTAGAGCTAGTCTCTCATTGTTTTCCCCTCTTCCCGTTCATCCTCAGGACAAATTGCAACCTGTACGGAACAGGAGGTTAAAGGTGCTGATTCTCCAAGGAGGGAGATTGCTAGTAAAGCAGCTGGAATGGCGAACCCGAGCACAAGGAGATGAGAAATGAGGTGCGTTTTAGAAACCTTTCACGATCACACGGTGTACCATCTTCTGGGTTTCTCATGCATGTTTTCGATGTAGGAAGATGCCCTTGAACCTGGAGATTTGGGACCCATGGGATGGGTACCACGCAGTATTACTTTAAAGGGTCTGCGTTTCCTCACCCAACCTCACCAAACCTCTCATCCCCAAGAGTGTCCACCCTTATGTCTCAATCAGCTGTGGGTCTAGATATGGTCAATCCAGGTAGCATAACTGCCCCTAAACGAATTTTGTAAGAATTTCTCTCTCTTTCACTGTCTTTTTTTCACAGGTTTTTAAAAGTAATTGATTTTTATAATGGGGTTTAGCTGCTTTTCACTGCTGTGTTTCTGTCACTTCACACCCACTTGACTCACTTACAGAGAGATATCAATACATAGGTTTTAAGATTCTTACTAGTCAGATATATTCTTGGGCCGTGAATAGGGGGTTTTGAGTCCAATTCACTGAGCAAGGAGTAGGTCTTGTCTAGTACATATTGGGTTTATGGAACGGTATCTGAGCTAATTTGAAACCCTTGTTTTATTCATCACCCCACCTCACCTTTCCCGTTAAGCAGCCATTGTGTGTTTTCTAAACGTGTGACTCTGTTCTGTTTTGTAATTCAGTTCAAGGGTAGCGGTTTTTTCATTCCCTCTATAAGTGATATCTTATGATAAGTGTCTTTTTCTGTGTGACTTATTTCACTTAGAATCGTCGTACCTAAATCCACTCATCATGCTGCTACTAGCCTTATGACGTTGATTTCATGGCTGAGTGATATTCCATTGTACATAAGGACCACAACTTCTTTATCCATTTTTCTCTTTCCTGGGATATTTAAGGTGTAACGAAGTTGGAGGTTCTTGTCAACAGAGCAGCCCTAATCTTTGGGGTGCCTGTGTCTTGCTGGTTTTTAATTTTCCCACTTTATACGCCCATGAGTGGAAGTGCCCTATGCTCTCTAAGCTGAGTTTTTTAGATGTTTCAGGACACATCGTACACTTCTCCAGAGTGGCTGTTGGCAATTTACATCCCGCCCATCATCGTAACAAGGCTCCCGTTTCCTCATGGCCTGCCCTGCATTTCTGGTTTTGACACTTTATTCAGCATGGCCCTTTTGAACGATGGGAAGCGAGACTTCTTTGTAGCGCTGATTTGCCTTTCCAGGTTGCTTGGTTGGCCAAAAAGGGCGTATGCGTTTTTTCCTCAATATATTCAGGAAAAAACGCATACGCCCTTTTTGGCCAAGGGCATCTTGTCGAGGTTTTGCCGCTTTTCCTGTGCTTTAAAGGCGATTTGACTCTCCCTCCTGAAATCTGTTTCCTGCAATTCTGCCTTGCTTTCAAATCCTCTTCGTTGCCTTCCCTCAATATATTTGTGGACGAGAGTGATCATTTATAAGTCTGCAGGTTTGTGAATTGCAGTGCGCCTGAGCTCCATTTTTCAACTCGCTTTCTTGGGAGCTGGCCGCAAAAGCGCAGGATTGCTTCAGGCCCTATTCTGGTCCCGGGCGGCAGGCTGAGCCTGTGGTTAATTCTTCTTCCTGATGGGAAAATAGAGTGACCTGTGCCTGTCTCAACACCTAGAGCTAGTCTCTCATTGTTTTCCCCTCTTCCCGTTCATCCTCAGGACAAATTGCAACCTGTACGGAACAGGAGGTTAAAGGTGCTGATTCTCCAAGGAGGGAGATTGCTAGTAAAGCAGCTGGAATGGCGAACCCGAGCACAAGGAGATGAGAAATGAGGTGCGTTTTAGAAACCTTTCGCGATCACACGGTGTACCATCTTCTGGGTTTCTCATGCATGTTTTCGATGTAGGAAGATGCCCTTGAACCTGGAGATTTGGGACCCATGGGATGGGTACCACGCAGTATTACTTTAAAGGGTCTGCGTTTACTCACCCAACCTCACCAAACCTCTCATCCCCAAGAGTGTCCACCCTTATGTCTCAATCAGCTGTGGGTCTAGATATGGTCAATCCAGGTAGCATAACTGCCCCTAAAGGAATTTTGTAAGAATTTCTCTCTCTTTCACTGTCTTTTTTTCACAGGTTTTTAAAAGTAATTGATTTTTATAATGGGGTTTAGCTGCTTTTCACTGCTGTGTTTATGTCACTTCACACCCACTTGACTCACTTACAGAGAGATATCAATACATAGGTTTTAAGATTCTTACTAGTCAGATATATTCTTGGGCCGTGAATAGGAGGTTTTGAGTCCAATTCACTGAGCAAGGAGTAGGTCTTGTCTAGTACATATTGGGTTTATGGAACGGTATCTGAGCTAATTTGAAACCCTTGTTTTATTCATCACCCCACCTCACCTTTCCCGTTAAGCAGCCATTGTGTGTTTTCTAAACGTGTGACTCTGTTCTGTTTTGTAATTCAGTTCAAGGGTAGCGGTTTTTTCATTCCCTCTATAAGTGATATCTTATGATAAGTGTCTTTTTCTGTGTGACTTATTTCACTTAGAATCGTCGTACCTAAATCCACTCATCATGCTGCTACTAGCCTTATGACGTTGATTTCATGGCTGAGTGATATTCCATTGTACATAAGGACCACAACTTCTTTATCCATTTTTCTCTTTCCTGGGATATTTAAGGTGTAACGAAGTTGGAGGTTCTTGTCAACAGAGCAGCCCTAAACTTTGGGGTGCCTGTGTCTTGCTGGTTTTTAATTTTCCCACTTTATACGCCCATGAGTGGAAGTGCCCTATGCTCTCTAAGCTGAGTTTTTTAGATGTTTCAGGACACATCGTACACTTCTCCAGAGTGGCTGTTGGCAATTTACATCCCGCCCATCATCGTAACAAGGCTCCCGTTTCCTCATGGCCTGCCCTGCATTTCTGGTTTTGACACTTTATTCAGCATGGCCCTTTTGACCGATGGGAAGCGAGACTTCTTTGTAGCGCTGATTTGCCTTTCCAGGTTGCTTGCTTGGCCAAAAAGGGCGTATGCGTTTTTTCCTGAATATATTCAGGAAAAAACGCATACGCCCTTTTTGGCCAAGGGCATCTTGTCGAGGTTTTGCCGCTTTTCCTGTGCTTTAAAGGCGATTTGACTCTCCCTCCTGAAATCTGTTTCCTGCAATTCTGCCTTGCTTTCAAATCCTCTTCGTTGCCTTCCCTCAATATATTTGTGGACGAGAGTGATCATTTATAAGTCTGCAGGTTTGTGAATTGCAGTGCGCCTGAGCTCCATTTTTCAACTCGCTTTCTTGGGAGCTGGCCGCAAAAGCGCAGGATTGCTTCAGGCCCTATTCTGGTCCCGGGCGGCAGGCTGAGCCTGTGGTTAACTCTTCTTCCTGATGGGAAAATAGAGTGACCTGTGCCTGTCTCAACACCTAGAGCTAGTCTCTCATTGTTTTCCCCTCTTCCCGTTCATCCTCAGGACAAATTGCAACCTGTACGGAACAGGAGGTTAAAGGTGCTGATTCTCCAAGGAGGGAGATTGCTAGTAAAGCAGCTGGAATGGCGAACCCGAGCACAAGGAGATGAGAAATGAGGTGCGTTTTAGAAACCTTTCGCGATCACACGGTGTACCATCTTCTGGGTTTCTCATGCATGTTTTCGATGTAGGAAGATGCCCTTGAACCTGGAGATTTGGGACCCATGGGATGGGTACCACGCAGTATTACTTTAAAGGGTCTGCGTTTACTCACCCAACCTCACCAAACCTCTCATCCCCAAGAGTGTCCACCCTTATGTCTCAATCAGCTGTGGGTCTAGATATGGTCAATCCAGGTAGCATAACTGCCCCTAAACGAATTTTGTAAGAATTTCTCTCTCTTTCACTGTCTTTTTTTCACAGGTTTTTAAAAGTAATTGATTTTTATAATGGGGTTTAGCTGCTTTTCACTGCTGTGTTTCTGTCACTTCACACCCACTTGACTCACTTACAGAGAGATATCAATACATAGGTTTTAAGATTCTTACTAGTCAGATATATTCTTGGGCCGTGAATAGGGGGTTTTGAGTCCAATTCACTGAGCAAGGAGTAGGTCTTGTCTAGTACATATTGGGTTTATGGAACGGTATCTGAGCTAATTTGAAACCCTTGTTTTATTCATCACCCCACCTCACCTTTCCCGTTAAGCAGCCATTGTGTGTTTTCTAAACGTGTGACTCTGTTCTGTTTTGTAATTCAGTTCAAGGGTAGCGGTTTTTTCATTCCCTCTATAAGTGATATCTTATGATAAGTGTCTTTTTCTGTGTGACTTATTTCACTTAGAATCGTCGTACCTAAATCCACTCATCATGCTGCTACTAGCCTTATGACGTTGATTTCATGGCTGAGTGATATTCCATTGTACATAAGGACCACAACTTCTTTATCCATTTTTCTCTTTCCTGGGATATTTAAGGTGTAACGAAGTTGGAGGTTCTTGTCAACAGAGCAGCCCTAATCTTTGGGGTGCCTGTGTCTTGCTGGTTTTTAATTTTCCCACTTTATACGCCCATGAGTGGAAGTGCCCTATGCTCTCTAAGCTGAGTTTTTTAGATGTTTCAGGACACATCGTACACTTCTCCAGAGTGGCTGTTGGCAATTTACATCCCGCCCATCATCGTAACAAGGCTCCCGTTTCCTCATGGCCTGCCCTGCATTTCTGGTTTTGACACTTTATTCAGCATGGCCCTTTTGAACGATGGGAAGCGAGACTTCTTTGTAGCGCTGATTTGCCTTTCCAGGTTGCTTGGTTGGCCAAAAAGGGCGTATGCGTTTTTTCCTGAATATATTCAGGAAAAAACGCATACGCCCTTTTTGGCCAAGGGCATCTTGTCGAGGTTTTGCCGCTTTTCCTGTGCTTTAAAGGCGATTTGACTCTCCCTCCTGAAATCTGTTTCCTGCAATTCTGCCTTGCTTTCAAATCCTCTTCGTTGCCTTCCCTCAATATATTTGTGGACGAGAGTGATCATTTATAAGTCTGCAGGTTTGTGAATTGCAGTGCGCCTGAGCTCCATTTTTCAACTCGCTTTCTTGGGAGCTGGCCGCAAAAGCGCAGGATTGCTTCAGGCCCTATTCTGGTCCCGGGCGGCAGGCTGAGCCTGTGGTTAATTCTTCTTCCTGATGGGAAAATAGAGTGACCTGTGCCTGTCTCAACACCTAGAGCTAGTCTCTCATTGTTTTCCCCTCTTCCCGTTCATCCTCAGGACAAATTGCAACCTGTACGGAACAGGAGGTTAAAGGTGCTGATTCTCCAAGGAGGGAGATTGCTAGTAAAGCAGCTGGAATGGCGAACCCGAGCACAAGGAGATGAGAAATGAGGTGCGTTTTAGAAACCTTTCGCGATCACACGGTGTACCATCTTCTGGGTTTCTCATGCATGTTTTCGATGTAGGAAGATGCCCTTGAACCTGGAGATTTGGGACCCATGGGATGGGTACCACGCAGTATTACTTTAAAGGGTCTGCGTTTACTCACCCAACCTCACCAAACCTCTCATCCCCAAGAGTGTCCACCCTTATGTCTCAATCAGCTGTGGGTCTAGATATGGTCAATCCAGGTAGCATAACTGCCCCTAAAGGAATTTTGTAAGAATTTCTCTCTCTTTCACTGTCTTTTTTTCACAGGTTTTTAAAAGTAATTGATTTTTATAATGGGGTTTAGCTGCTTTTCACTGCTGTGTTTATGTCACTTCACACCCACTTGACTCACTTACAGAGAGATATCAATACATAGGTTTTAAGATTCTTACTAGTCAGATATATTCTTGGGCCGTGAATAGGAGGTTTTGAGTCCAATTCACTGAGCAAGGAGTAGGTCTTGTCTAGTACATATTGGGTTTATGGAACGGTATCTGAGCTAATTTGAAACCCTTGTTTTATTCATCACCCCACCTCACCTTTCCCGTTAAGCAGCCATTGTGTGTTTTCTAAACGTGTGACTCTGTTCTGTTTTGTAATTCAGTTCAAGGGTAGCGGTTTTTTCATTCCCTCTATAAGTGATATCTTATGATAAGTGTCTTTTTCTGTGTGACTTATTTCACTTAGAATCGTCGTACCTAAATCCACTCATCATGCTGCTACTAGCCTTATGACGTTGATTTCATGGCTGAGTGATATTCCATTGTACATAAGGACCACAACTTCTTTATCCATTTTTCTCTTTCCTGGGATATTTAAGGTGTAACGAAGTTGGAGGTTCTTGTCAACAGAGCAGCCCTAAACTTTGGGGTGCCTGTGTCTTGCTGGTTTTTAATTTTCCCACTTTATACGCCCATGAGTGGAAGTGCCCTATGCTCTCTAAGCTGAGTTTTTTAGATGTTTCAGGACACATCGTACACTTCTCCAGAGTGGCTGTTGGCAATTTACATCCCGCCCATCATCGTAACAAGGCTCCCGTTTCCTCATGGCCTGCCCTGCATTTCTGGTTTTGACACTTTATTCAGCATGGCCCTTTTGACCGATGGGAAGCGAGACTTCTTTGTAGCGCTGATTTGCCTTTCCAGGTTGCTTGCTTGGCCAAAAAGGGCGTATGCGTTTTTTCCTGAATATATTCAGGAAAAAACGCATACGCCCTTTTTGGCCAAGGGCATCTTGTCGAGGTTTTGCCGCTTTTCCTGTGCTTTAAAGGCGATTTGACTCTCCCTCCTGAAATCTGTTTCCTGCAATTCTGCCTTGCTTTCAAATCCTCTTCGTTGCCTTCCCTCAATATATTTGTGGACGAGAGTGATCATTTATAAGTCTGCAGGTTTGTGAATTGCAGTGCGCCTGAGCTCCATTTTTCAACTCGCTTTCTTGGGAGCTGGCCGCAAAAGCGCAGGATTGCTTCAGGCCCTATTCTGGTCCCGGGCGGCAGGCTGAGCCTGTGGTTAATTCTTCTTCCTGATGGGAAAATAGAGTGACCTGTGCCTGTCTCAACACCTAGAGCTAGTCTCTCATTGTTTTCCCCTCTTCCCGTTCATCCTCAGGACAAATTGCAACCTGTACGGAACAGGAGGTTAAAGGTGCTGATTCTCCAAGGAGGGAGATTGCTAGTAAAGCAGCTGGAATGGCGAACCCGAGCACAAGGAGATGAGAAATGAGGTGCGTTTTAGAAACCTTTCGCGATCACACGGTGTACCATCTTCTGGGTTTCTCATGCATGTTTTCGATGTAGGAAGATGCCCTTGAACCTGGAGATTTGGGACCCATGGGATGGGTACCACGCAGTATTACTTTAAAGGGTCTGCGTTTACTCACCCAACCTCACCAAACCTCTCATCCCCAAGAGTGTCCACCCTTATGTCTCAATCAGCTGTGGGTCTAGATATGGTCAATCCAGGTAGCATAACTGCCCCTAAACGAATTTTGTAAGAATTTCTCTCTCTTTCACTGTCTTTTTTTCACAGGTTTTTAAAAGTAATTGATTTTTATAATGGGGTTTAGCTGCTTTTCACTGCTGTGTTTCTGTCACTTCACACCCACTTGACTCACTTACAGAGAGATATCAATACATAGGTTTTAAGATTCTTACTAGTCAGATATATTCTTGGGCCGTGAATAGGGGGTTTTGAGTCCAATTCACTGAGCAAGGAGTAGGTCTTGTCTAGTACATATTGGGTTTATGGAACGGTATCTGAGCTAATTTGAAACCCTTGTTTTATTCATCACCCCACCTCACCTTTCCCGTTAAGCAGCCATTGTGTGTTTTCTAAACGTGTGACTCTGTTCTGTTTTGTAATTCAGTTCAAGGGTAGCGGTTTTTTCATTCCCTCTATAAGTGATATCTTATGATAAGTGTCTTTTTCTGTGTGACTTATTTCACTTAGAATCGTCGTACCTAAATCCACTCATCATGCTGCTACTAGCCTTATGACGTTGATTTCATGGCTGAGTGATATTCCATTGTACATAAGGACCACAACTTCTTTATCCATTTTTCTCTTTCCTGGGATATTTAAGGTGTAACGAAGTTGGAGGTTCTTGTCAACAGAGCAGCCCTAATCTTTGGGGTGCCTGTGTCTTGCTGGTTTTTAATTTTCCCACTTTATACGCCCATGAGTGGAAGTGCCCTATGCTCTCTAAGCTGAGTTTTTTAGATGTTTCAGGACACATCGTACACTTCTCCAGAGTGGCTGTTGGCAATTTACATCCCGCCCATCATCGTAACAAGGCTCCCGTTTCCTCATGGCCTGCCCTGCATTTCTGGTTTTGACACTTTATTCAGCATGGCCCTTTTGAACGATGGGAAGCGAGACTTCTTTGTAGCGCTGATTTGCCTTTCCAGGTTGCTTGGTTGGCCAAAAAGGGCGTATGCGTTTTTTCCTGAATATATTCAGGAAAAAACGCATACGCCCTTTTTGGCCAAGGGCATCTTGTCGAGGTTTTGCCGCTTTTCCTGTGCTTTAAAGGCGATTTGACTCTCCCTCCTGAAATCTGTTTCCTGCAATTCTGCCTTGCTTTCAAATCCTCTTCGTTGCCTTCCCTCAATATATTTGTGGACGAGAGTGATCATTTATAAGTCTGCAGGTTTGTGAATTGCAGTGCGCCTGAGCTCCATTTTTCAACTCGCTTTCTTGGGAGCTGGCCGCAAAAGCGCAGGATTGCTTCAGGCCCTATTCTGGTCCCGGGCGGCAGGCTGAGCCTGTGGTTAATTCTTCTTCCTGATGGGAAAATAGAGTGACCTGTGCCTGTCTCAACACCTAGAGCTAGTCTCTCATTGTTTTCCCCTCTTCCCGTTCATCCTCAGGACAAATTGCAACCTGTACGGAACAGGAGGTTAAAGGTGCTGATTCTCCAAGGAGGGAGATTGCTAGTAAAGCAGCTGGAATGGCGAACCCGAGCACAAGGAGATGAGAAATGAGGTGCGTTTTAGAAACCTTTCGCGATCACACGGTGTACCATCTTCTGGGTTTCTCATGCATGTTTTCGATGTAGGAAGATGCCCTTGAACCTGGAGATTTGGGACCCATGGGATGGGTACCACGCAGTATTACTTTAAAGGGTCTGCGTTTCCTCACCCAACCTCACCAAACCTCTCATCCCCAAGAGTGTCCACCCTTATGTCTCAATCAGCTGTGGGTCTAGATATGGTCAATCCAGGTAGCATAACTGCCCCTAAACGAATTTTGTAAGAATTTCTCTCTCTTTCACTGTCTTTTTTTCACAGGTTTTTAAAAGTAATTGATTTTTATAATGGGGTTTAGCTGCTTTTCACTGCTGTGTTTCTGTCACTTCACACCCACTTGACTCACTTACAGAGAGATATCAATACATAGGTTTTAAGATTCTTACTAGTCAGATATATTCTTGGGCCGTGAATAGGGGGTTTTGAGTCCAATTCACTGAGCAAGGAGTAGGTCTTGTCTAGTACATATTGGGTTTATGGAACGGTATCTGAGCTAATTTGAAACCCTTGTTTTATTCATCACCCCACCTCACCTTTCCCGTTAAGCAGCCATTGTGTGTTTTCTAAACGTGTGACTCTGTTCTGTTTTGTAATTCAGTTCAAGGGTAGCGGTTTTTTCATTCCCTCTATAAGTGATATCTTATGATAAGTGTCTTTTTCTGTGTGACTTATTTCACTTAGAATCGTTGTACCTAAATCCACTCATCATGCTGCTACTAGCCTTATGACGTTGATTTCATGGCTGAGTGATATTCCATTGTACATAAGGACCACAACTTCTTTATCCATTTTTCTCTTTCCTGGGATATTTAAGGTGTAACGAAGTTGGAGGTTCTTGTCAACAGAGCAGCCCTAAACTTTGGGGTGCCTGTGTCTTGCTGGTTTTTAATTTTCCCACTTTATATGCCCATGAGTGGAAGTGCCCTATGCTCTCTAAGCTGAGTTTTTTAGATGTTTCAGAACACATCGTACACTTCTCCAGAGTGGCTGTTGGCAATTTACATCCCGCCCATCATCGTAACAAGGCTCCCGTTTCCTCATGGCCTGCCCTGCATTTCTGGTTTTGACACTTTATTCAGCATGGCCCTTTTGACCGATGGGAAGCGAGACTTCTTTGTAGCGCTGATTTGCCTTTCCAGGTTGCTTGGTTGGCCAAAAAGGGCGTATGCGTTTTTTCCTGAATATATTCAGGAAAAAACGCATACGCCCTTTTTGGCCAAGGGCATCTTGTCGAGGTTTTGCCGCTTTTCCTGTGCTTTAAAGGCGATTTGACTCTCCCTCCTGAAATCTGTTTCCTGCAATTCTGCCTTGCTTTCAAATCCTCTTCGTTGCCTTCCCTCAATATATTTGTGGACGAGAGTGATCATTTATAAGTCTGCAGGTTTGTGAATTGCAGGGCCCCTGATCTCCATTTTTCAACTCGCTTTCTTGGGAGCTGGCCGCAAAAGCGCAGGATTGCTTCAGGCTCTATTCTGGTCCCGGGCGGCAGGCTGAGCCTGTGCTTAATTCTTCTTCCTGATGGGAAAATAGAGTGACCTGTGCCTGTCTCAACACCTAGAGCTAGTCTCTCATTGTTTTCCCCACTTCCCGTTCATCCTCAGGACAAATTGCAACCTGTACGGAACAGGAGGTTAAAGGTGCTGATTCTCCAAGGAGTGAGATTGCTAGTAAAGCAGCTGGAATGGCGAACCCGAGCACAAGGAGATGAGAAATGAGGTGCGTTTTAGAAACCTTTCACGATCACAAGGTGTACCATCTTCTGGGTTTCTCATGCATGTTTTCGATGTAGGAAGATGCCCTTGAACCTGGAGATTTGGGACCCATGGGATGGGTACCACGCAGTATTACTTTAAAGGGTCTGCGTTTCCTCACCCAACCTCACCAAACCTCTCATCCCCAAGAGTGTCCACCCTTATGTCTCAATCAGCTGTGGGTCTAGATATGGTCAATCCAGGTAGCATAACTGCCCCTAAACGAATTTTGTAAGAATTTCTCTCTCTTTCACTGTCTTTTTTTCACAGGTTTTTAAAAGTAATTGATTTTTATAATGGGGTTTAGCTGCTTTTCACTGCTGTGTTTCTGTCACTTCACACCCACTTGACTCACTTACAGAGAGATATCAATACATAGGTTTTAAGATTCTTACTAGTCAGATATATTCTTGGGCTGTGAATAGGGGGTTTTGAGTCCAATTCACTGAGCAAGGAGTAGGTCTTGTCTAGTACATATTGGGTTTATGGAACGGTATCTGAGCTAATTTGAAACCCTTGTTTTATTCATCACCCCACCTCACCTTTCCCGTTAAGCAGCCATTGTGTGTTTTCTAAACGTGTGACTCTGTTCTGTTTTGTAATTCAGTTCAAGGGTAGCGGTTTTTTCATTCCCTCTATAAGTGATATCTTATGATAAGTGTCTTTTTCTGTGTGACTTATTTCACTTAGAATCGTCGTACCTAAATCCACTCATCATGCTGCTACTAGCCTTATGACGTTGATTTCATGGCTGAGTGATATTCCATTGTACATAAGGACCACAACTTCTTTATCCATTTTTCTCTTTCCTGGGATATTTAAGGTGTAACGAAGTTGGAGGTTCTTGTCAACAGAGCAGCCCTAAACTTTGGGGTGCCTGTGTCTTGCTGGTTTTTAATTTTCCCACTTTATACGCCCATGAGTGGAAGTGCCCTATGCTCTCTAAGCTGAATTTTTTAGATGTTTCAGGACACATCGTACACTTCTCCAGAGTGGCTGTTGGCAATTTACATCCCGCCCATCATCGTAACAAGGCTCCCGTTTCCTCATGGCCTGCCCTGCATTTCTGGTTTTGACACTTTATTCAGCATGGCCCTTTTGACCGATGGGAAGCGAGACTTCTTTGTAGCGCTGATTTGCCTTTCCAGGTTGCTTGGTTGGACAAAAAGGGCGTATGCGTTTTTTCCTCAATATATTCAGGAAAAAACGCATACGCCCTTTTTGGCCAAGGGCATCTTGTCGAGGTTTTGCCGCTTTTCCTGTGCTTTAAAGGCGATTTGACTCTCCCTCCTGAAATCTGTTTCCTGCAATTCTGCCTTGCTTTCAAATCCTCTTCGTTGCCTTCCCTCAATATATTTGTGGACGAGAGTGATCATTTATAAGTCTGCAGGTTTGTGAATTGCAGTGCCCCTGATCTCCATTTTTCAACTCGCTTTCTTGGGAGCTGGCCGCAAAAGCGCAGGATTGCTTCAGGCTCTATTCTGGTCCCGGGCGGCAGGCTGAGCCTGTGCTTAATTCTTCTTCCTGATGGGAAAATAGAGTGACCTGTGCCTGTCTCAACACCTAGAGCTAGTCTCTCATTGTTTTCCCCTCTTCCCGTTCATCCTCAGGACAAATTGCAACCTGTACGGAACAGGAGGTTAAAGGTGCTGATTCTCCAAGGAGGGAGATTGCTAGTAAAGCAGCTGGAATGGCGAACCCGAGCACAAGGAGATGAGAAATGAGGTGCGTTTTAGAAACCTTTCACGATCACACGGTGTACCATCTTCTGGGTTTCTCATGCATGTTTTCGATGTAGGAAGATGCCCTTGAACCTGGAGATTTGGGACCCATGGGATGGGTACCACGCAGTATTACTTTAAAGGGTCTGCGTTTCCTCACCCAACCTCACCAAACCTCTCATCCCCAAGAGTGTCCACCCTTATGTCTCAATCAGCTGTGGGTCTAGATATGGTCAATCCAGGTAGCATAACTGCCCCTAAACGAATTTTGTAAGAATTTCTCTCTCTTTCACTGTCTTTTTTTCACAGGTTTTTAAAAGTAATTGATTTTTATAATGGGGTTTAGCTGCTTTTCACTGCTGTGTTTCTGTCACTTCACACCCACTTGACTCACTTACAGAGAGATATCAATACATAGGTTTTAAGATTCTTACTAGTCAGATATATTCTTGGGCCGTGAATAGGGGGTTTTGAGTCCAATTCACTGAGCAAGGAGTAGGTCTTGTCTAGTACATATTGGGTTTATGGAACGGTATCTGAGCTAATTTGAAACCCTTGTTTTATTCATCACCCCACCTCACCTTTCCCGTTAAGCAGCCATTGTGTGTTTTCTAAACGTGTGACTCTGTTCTGTTTTGTAATTCAGTTCAAGGGTAGCGGTTTTTTCATTCCCTCTATAAGTGATATCTTATGATAAGTGTCTTTTTCTGTGTGACTTATTTCACTTAGAATCGTCGTACCTAAATCCACTCATCATGCTGCTACTAGCCTTATGACGTTGATTTCATGGCTGAGTGATATTCCATTGTACATAAGGACCACAACTTCTTTATCCATTTTTCTCTTTCCTGGGATATTTAAGGTGTAACGAAGTTGGAGGTTCTTGTCAACAGAGCAGCCCTAAACTTTGGGGTGCCTGTGTCTTGCTGGTTTTTAATTTTCCCACTTTATACGCCCATGAGTGGAAGTGCCCTATGCTCTCTAAGCTGAGTTTTTTAGATGTTTCAGGACACATCGTACACTTCTCCAGAGTGGCTGTTGGCAATTTACATCCCGCCCATCATCGTAACAAGGCTCCCGTTTCCTCATGGCCTGCCCTGCATTTCTGGTTTTGACACTTTATTCAGCATGGCCCTTTTGACCGATGGGAAGCGAGACTTCTTTGTAGCGCTGATTTGCCTTTCCAGGTTGCTTGGTTGGCCAAAAAGGGCGTATGCGTTTTTTCCTGAATATATTCAGGAAAAAACGCATACGCCCTTTTTGGCCAAGGGCATCTTGTCGAGGTTTTGCCGCTTTTCCTGTGCTTTAAAGGCGATTTGACTCTCCCTCCTGAAATCTGTTTCCTGCAATTCTGCCTTGCTTTCAAATCCTCTTCGTTGCCTTCCCTCAATATATTTGTGGACGAGAGTGATCATTTATAAGTCTGCAGGTTTGTGAATTGCAGTGCGCCTGAGCTCCATTTTTCAACTCGCTTTCTTGGGAGCTGGCCGCAAAAGCGCAGGATTGCTTCAGGCCCTATTCTGGTCCCGGGCGGCAGGCTGAGCCTGTGGTTAATTCTTCTTCCTGATGGGAAAATAGAGTGACCTGTGCCTGTCTCAACACCTAGAGCTAGTCTCTCATTGTTTTCCCCTCTTCCCGTTCATCCTCAGGACAAATTGCAACCTGTACGGAACAGGAGGTTAAAGGTGCTGATTCTCCAAGGAGGGAGATTGCTAGTAAAGCAGCTGGAATGGCGAACCCGAGCACAAGGAGATGAGAAATGAGGTGCGTTTTAGAAACCTTTCGCGATCACACGGTGTACCATCTTCTGGGTTTCTCATGCATGTTTTCGATGTAGGAAGATGCCCTTGAACCTGGAGATTTGGGACCCATGGGATGGGTACCACGCAGTATTACTTTAAAGGGTCTGCGTTTACTCACCCAACCTCACCAAACCTCTCATCCCCAAGAGTGTCCACCCTTATGTCTCAATCAGCTGTGGGTCTAGATATGGTCAATCCAGGTAGCATAACTGCCCCTAAAGGAATTTTGTAAGAATTTCTCTCTCTTTCACTGTCTTTTTTTCACAGGTTTTTAAAAGTAATTGATTTTTATAATGGGGTTTAGCTGCTTTTCACTGCTGTGTTTATGTCACTTCACACCCACTTGACTCACTTACAGAGAGATATCAATACATAGGTTTTAAGATTCTTACTAGTCAGATATATTCTTGGGCCGTGAATAGGAGGTTTTGAGTCCAATTCACTGAGCAAGGAGTAGGTCTTGTCTAGTACATATTGGGTTTATGGAACGGTATCTGAGCTAATTTGAAACCCTTGTTTTATTCATCACCCCACCTCACCTTTCCCGTTAAGCAGCCATTGTGTGTTTTCTAAACGTGTGACTCTGTTCTGTTTTGTAATTCAGTTCAAGGGTAGCGGTTTTTTCATTCCCTCTATAAGTGATATCTTATGATAAGTGTCTTTTTCTGTGTGACTTATTTCACTTAGAATCGTCGTACCTAAATCCACTCATCATGCTGCTACTAGCCTTATGACGTTGATTTCATGGCTGAGTGATATTCCATTGTACATAAGGACCACAACTTCTTTATCCATTTTTCTCTTTCCTGGGATATTTAAGGTGTAACGAAGTTGGAGGTTCTTGTCAACAGAGCAGCCCTAAACTTTGGGGTGCCTGTGTCTTGCTGGTTTTTAATTTTCCCACTTTATACGCCCATGAGTGGAAGTGCCCTATGCTCTCTAAGCTGAGTTTTTTAGATGTTTCAGGACACATCGTACACTTCTCCAGAGTGGCTGTTGGCAATTACATCCCGCCCATGATCGTAACAAGGCTCCCGTTTCCTCATGGCCTGCCCTGCATTTCTGGTTTTGACACTTTATTCAGCATGGCCCTTTTGACCGATGGGAAGCGAGACTTCTTTGTAGCGCTGATTTGCCTTTCCAGGTTGCTTGGTTGGCCGAAAAGGGCGTATGCGTTTTTTCCTGAATATATTCAGGAAAAAACGCATACGCCCTTTTTGGCCAAGGGCATCTTGTCGAGGTTTTGCCGCTTTTCCTGTGCTTTAAAGGCGATTTGACTCTCCCTCCTGAAATCTGTTTCCTGCAATTCTGCCTTGCTTTCAAATCCTCTTCGTTGCCTTCCCTCAATATATTTGTGGACGAGAGTGATCATTTATAAGTCTGCAGGTTTGTGAATTGCAGTGCCCCTGAGCTCCATTTTTCAACTCGCTTTCTTGGGAGCTGGCCGCAAAAGCGCAGGATTGCTTCAGGCCCTATTCTGGTCCCGGGCGGCAGGCTGAGCCTGGGGTTAATTCTTCTTCCTGATGGGAAAATAGAGTGACCTGTGCCTGTCCCAACACCTAGAGCTAGTCTCTCATTGGTTCCCCCTTCTTCCCGTTCATCCTCAGGACAAATTGCAACCTGTACGGAACAGGAGGTTAAAGGTGCTGATTCTCCAAGGAGGGAGATTGCTAGTAATGCGGCTGGAATGGTGAACCCGAGCACAAGGACATGAGAAATGAGGTGCGTTTTAGAAACCTTTCGCGATCACACGGTGTACCATCTTCTGGGTTTCTCATGCATGTTTTCGATGTAGGAAGATGCCCTTGAACCTGGAGATTTGGGACCCATGGGATGGGTACCACGCAGTATTACTTTAAAGGGTCTGCGTTTCCTCACCCAACCTCACCAAACCTCTCATCCCCAAGAGTGTCCACCCTTATGTCTCAATCAGCTGTGGGTCTAGATATGGTCAATCCAGGTAGCATAACTGCCCCTAAACGAATTTTGTAAGAATTTCTCTCTCTTTCACTGTCTTTTTTTCACAGGTTTTTAAAAGTAATTGATTTTTATAATGGGGTTTAGCTGCTTTTCACTGCTGTGTTTATGTCACTTCACACCCACTTGACTCACTTACAGAGAGATATCAATACATAGGTTTTAAGATTCTTACTAGTCAGATATATTCTTGGGCCGTGAATAGGGGGTTTTGAGTCCAATTCACTGAGCAAGGAGTAGGTCTTGTCTAGTACATATTGGGTTTATGGAACGGTATCTGAGCTAATTTGAAACCCTTGTTTTATTCATCACCCCACCTCACCTTTCCCGTTAAGCAGCCATTGTGTGTTTTCTAAACGTGTGACTCTGTTCTGTTTTGTAATTCAGTTCAAGGGTAGCGGTTTTTTCATTCCCTCTATAAGTGATATCTTATGATAAGTGTCTTTTTCTGTGTGACTTATTTCACTTAGAATCGTTGTACCTAAATCCACTCATCATGCTGCTACTAGCCTTATGACGTTGATTTCATGGCTGAGTGATATTCCATTGTACATAAGGACCACAACTTCTTTATCCATTTTTCTCTTTCCTGGGATATTTAAGGTGTAACGAAGTTGGAGGTTCTTGTCAACAGAGCAGCCCTAAACTTTGGGGTGCCTGTGTCTTGCTGGTTTTTAATTTTCCCACTTTATATGCCCATGAGTGGAAGTGCCCTATGCTCTCTAAGCTGAGTTTTTTAGATGTTTCAGGACACATCGTACACTTCTCCAGAGTGGCTGTTGGCAATTTACATCCCGCCCATCATCGTAACAAGGCTCCCGTTTCCTCATGGCCTGCCCTGCATTTCTGGTTTTGACACTTTATTCAGCATGGCCCTTTTGACCGATGGGAAGCGAGACTTCTTTGTAGCGCTGATTTGCCTTTCCAGGTTGCTTGGTTGGCCAAAAAGGGCGTATGCGTTTTTTCCTGAATATATTCAGGAAAAAACGCATACGCCCTTTTTGGCCAAGGGCATCTTGTCGAGGTTTTGCCGCTTTTCCTGTGCTTTAAAGGCGATTTGACTCTCCCTCCTGAAATCTGTTTCCTGCAATTCTGCCTTGCTTTCAAATCCTCTTCGTTGCCTTCCCTCAATATATTTGTGGACGAGAGTGATCATTTATAAGTCTGCAGGTTTGTGAATTGCAGTGCCCCTGAGCTCCATTTTTCAAGTCGCTTTCTTGGGAGCTGGCCGCAAAAGCGCAGGATTGCTTCAGGCTCTATTCTGGTCCCGGGCGGCAGGCTGAGCCTGTGGTTAATTCTTCTTCCTGATGGGAAAATAGAGTGACCTGTGCCTGTCTCAACACCTAGAGCTAGTCTCTCATTGTTTTCCCCTCTTCCCGTTCATCCTCAGGACAAATTGCAACCTGTACGGAACAGGAGGTTAAAGGTGCTGATTCTCCAAGGAGGGAGATTGCTAGTAAAGCAGCTGGAATGGCGAACCCGAGCACAAGGAGATGAGAAATGAGGTGCGTTTTAGAAACCTTTCGCGATCACACGGTGTACCATCTTCTGGGTTTCTCATGCATGTTTTCGATGTAGGAAGATGCCCTTGAACCTGGAGATTTGGGACCCATGGGATGGGTACCACGCAGTATTACTTTAAAGGGTCTGCGTTTCCTCACCCAACCTCACCAAACCTCTCATCCCCAAGAGTGTCCACCCTTATGTCTCAATCAGCTGTGGGTCTAGATATGGTCAATCCAGGTAGCATAACTGCCCCTAAACGAATTTTGTAAGAATTTCTCTCTCTTTCACTGTCTTTTTTTCACAGGTTTTTAAAAGTAATTGATTTTTATAATGGGGTTTAGCTGCTTTTCACTGCTGTGTTTCTGTCACTTCACACCCACTTGACTCACTTACAGAGAGATATCAATACATAGGTTTTAAGATTCTTACTAGTCAGATATATTCTTGGGCCGTGAATAGGGGGTTTTGAGTCAAATTCACTGAGCAAGGAGTAGGTCTTGTCTAGTACATATTGGGTTTATGGAACGGTATCTGAGCTAATTTGAAACCCTTGTTTTATTCATCACCCCACCTCACCTTTCCCGTTAAGCAGCCATTGTGTGTTTTCTAAACGTGTGACTCTGTTCTGTTTTGTAATTCAGTTCAAGGGTAGCGGTTTTTTCATTCCCTCTATAAGTGATATCTTATGATAAGTGTCTTTTTCTGTGTGACTTATTTCACTTAGAATCGTCGTACCTAAATCCACTCATCATGCTGCTACTAGCCTTATGACGTTGATTTCATGGCTGAGTGATATTCCATTGTACATAAGGACCACAACTTCTTTATCCATTTTTCTCTTTCCTGGGATATTTAAGGTGTAACGAAGTTGGAGGTTCTTGTCAACAGAGCAGCCCTAAACTTTGGGGTGCCTGTGTCTTGCT
This sequence comes from Balaenoptera physalus, assembly GCF_965194825.1. Lineage (NCBI taxonomy): Eukaryota > Metazoa > Chordata > Mammalia > Artiodactyla > Balaenopteridae > Balaenoptera > Balaenoptera physalus. The sequence goes on along the minus strand of NW_028125654.1, from coordinate 117,928 downwards.
GGTTTTTAATTTTCCCACTTTATACGCCCATGAGTGGAAGTGCCCTATGCTCTCTAAGCTGAGTTTTTTAGATGTTTCAGGACACATCGTACACTTCTCCAGAGTGGCTGTTGGCAATTTACATCCCGCCCATGATCGTAACAAGGCTCCCGTTTCCTCATGGCCTGCCCTGCATTTCTGGTTTTGACACTTTATTCAGCATGGCCCTTTTGACCGATGGGAAGCGAGACTTCTTTGTAGCGCTGATTTGCCTTTCCAGGTTGCTTGGTTGGCCAAAAAGGGCGTATGCGTTTTTTCCTGAATATATTCAGGAAAAAACGCATACGCCCTTTTTGGCCAAGGGCATCTTGTCGAGGTTTTGCCGCTTTTCCTGTGCTTTAAAGGCGATTTGACTCTCCCTCCTGAAATCTGTTTCCTGCAATTCTGCCTTGCTTTCAAATCCTCTTCGTTGCCTTCCCTCAATATATTTGTGGACGAGAGTGATCATTTATAAGTCTGCAGGTTTGTGAATTGCAGTGCCCCTGAGCTCCATTTTTCAACTCGCTTTCTTGGGAGATGGCCGCAAAAGCGCAGGATTGCTTCAGGCCCTATTCTGGTCCCGGGCGGCAGGCTGAGCCTGTGGTTAATTCTTCTTCCTGATGGGAAAATAGAGTGACCTGTGCCTGTCCCAACACCTAGAGCTAGTCTCTCATAGTTTTCCCCTCTTCCCGTTCATCCTCAGGACAAACTGCAACCTGTACGGAACAGGAGGTTAAAGGTGCTGATTCTCCAAGGAGGGAGATTGCTAGTAAAGCAGCTGGAATGGCGAACCCGAGCACAAGGAGATGAGAAATGAGGTGCGTTTTAGAAACCTTTCGCGATCACACGGTGTACCATCTTCTGGGTTTCTCATGCATGTTTTCGATGTAGGAAGATGCCCTTGAACCTGGAGATTTGGAACCCATGGGATGGGTACCACGCAGTATTACTTTAAAGGGTCTGCGTTTCCTCACCCAACCTCACCAAACCTCTCATCCCCAAGAGTGTCCACCCTTATGTCTCAATCAGCTGTGGGTCTAGATATGGTCAATCCAGGTAGCATAACTGCCCCTAAACGAATTTTGTAAGAATTTCTCTCTCTTTCACTGTCTTTTTTTCACAGGTTTTTAAAAGTAATTGATTTTTATAATGGGGTTTAGCTGCTTTTCACTGCTGTGTTTATATCACTTCACACCCACTTGACTCACTTACAGAGAGATATCAATACATAGGTTTTAAGATTCTTACTAGTCAGATATATTCTTGGGCCGTGAATAGGGGGTTTTGAGTCCAATTCACTGAGCAAGGAGTAGGTCTTGTCTAGTACATATTGGGTTTATGGAACGGTATCTGAGCTAATTTGAAACCCTTGTTTTATTCATCACCCCACCTCACCTTTCCCGTTAAGCAGCCATTGTGTGTTTTCTAAACGTGTGACTCTGTTCTGTTTTGTAATTCAGTTCAAGGGTAGCGGTTTTTTCATTCCCTCTATAAGTGATATCTTATGATAAGTGTCTTTTTCTGTGTGACTTATTTCACTTAGAATCGTCGTACCTAAATCCACTCATCATGCTGCTACTAGCCTTATGACGTTGATTTCATGGCTGAGTGATATTCCATTGTACATAAGGACCACAACTTCTTTATCCATTTTTCTCTTTCCTGGGATATTTAAGGTGTAACGAAGTTGGAGGTTCTTGTCAACAGAGCAGCCCTAAACTTTGGGGTGCCTGTGTCTTGCTGGTTTTTAATTTTCCCACTTTATACGCCCATGAGTGGAAGTGCCCTATGCTCTCTAAGCTGAGTTTTTTAGATGTTTCAGGACACATCGTACACTTCTCCAGAGTGGCTGTTGGCAATTTACATCCCGCCCATGATCGTAACAAGGCTCCCGTTTCCTCATGGCCTGCCCTGCATTTCTGGTTTTGACACTTTATTCAGCATGGCCCTTTTGACCGATGGGAAGCGAGACTTCTTTGTAGCGCTGATTTGCCTTTCCAGGTTGCTTGGTTGGCCAAAAAGGGCGTATGCGTTTTTTCCTGAATATATTCAGGAAAAAACGCATACGCCCTTTTTGGCCAAGGGCATCTTGTCGAGGTTTTGCCGCTTTTCCTGTGCTTTAAAGGCGATTTGACTCTCCCTCCTGAAATCTGTTTCCTGCAATTCTGCCTTGCTTTCAAATCCTCTTCGTTGCCTTCCCTCAATATATTTGTGGACGAGAGTGATCATTTATAAGTCTGCAGGTTTGTGAATTGCAGTGCCCCTGAGCTCCATTTTTCAACTCGCTTTCTTGGGAGCTGGCCGCAAAAGCGCAGGATTGCTTCAGGCCCTATTCTGGTCCCGGGCGGCAGGCTGAGCCTGGGGTTAATTCTTCTTCCTGATGGGAAAATAGAGTGACCTGTGCCTGTCCCAACACCTAGAGCTAGTCTCTCATAGTTTTCCCCTCTTCCCGTTCATCCTCAGGACAAACTGCAACCTGTACGGAACAGGAGGTTAAAGGTGCTGATTCTCCAAGGAGGGAGATTGCTAGTAAAGCAGCTGGAATGGCGAACCCGAGCACAAGGAGATGAGAAATGAGGTGCGTTTTAGAAACCTTTCGCGATCACACGGTGTACCATCTTCTGGGTTTCTCATGCATGTTTTCGATGTAGGAAGATGCCCTTGAACCTGGAGATTTGGAACCCATGGGATGGGTACCACGCAGTATTACTTTAAAGGGTCTGCGTTTCCTCACCCAACCTCACCAAACCTCTCATCCCCAAGAGTGTCCACCCTTATGTCTCAATCAGCTGTGGGTCTAGATATGGTCAATCCAGGTAGCATAACTGCCCCTAAACGAATTTTGTAAGAATTTCTCTCTCTTTCACTGTCTTTTTTTCACAGGTTTTTAAAAGTAATTGATTTTTATAATGGGGTTTAGCTGCTTTTCACTGCTGTGTTTATATCACTTCACACCCACTTGACTCACTTACAGAGAGATATCAATACATAGGTTTTAAGATTCTTACTAGTCAGATATATTCTTGGGCCGTGAATAGGGGGTTTTGAGTCCAATTCACTGAGCAAGGAGTAGGTCTTGTCTAGTACATATTGGGTTTATGGAACGGTATCTGAGCTAATTTGAAACCCTTGTTTTATTCATCACCCCACCTCACCTTTCCCGTTAAGCAGCCATTGTGTGTTTTCTAAACGTGTGACTCTGTTCTGTTTTGTAATTCAGTTCAAGGGTAGCGGTTTTTTCATTCCCTCTATAAGTGATATCTTATGATAAGTGTCTTTTTCTGTGTGACTTATTTCACTTAGAATCGTCGTACCTAAATCCACTCATCATGCTGCTACTAGCCTTATGACGTTGATTTCATGGCTGAGTGATATTCCATTGTACATAAGGACCACAACTTCTTTATCCATTTTTCTCTTTCCTGGGATATTTAAGGTGTAACGAAGTTGGAGGTTCTTGTCAACAGAGCAGCCCTAAACTTTGGGGTGCCTGTGTCTTGCTGGTTTTTAATTTTCCCACTTTATACGCCCATGAGTGGAAGTGCCCTATGCTCTCTAAGCTGAGTTTTTTAGATGTTTCAGGACACATCGTACACTTCTCCAGAGTGGCTGTTGGCAATTTACATCCCGCCCATGATCGTAACAAGGCTCCCGTTTCCTCATGGCCTGCCCTGCATTTCTGGTTTTGACACTTTATTCAGCATGGCCCTTTTGACCGATGGGAAGCGAGACTTCTTTGTAGCGCTGATTTGCCTTTCCAGGTTGCTTGGTTGGCCAAAAAGGGCGTATGCGTTTTTTCCTGAATATATTCAGGAAAAAACGCATACGCCCTTTTTGGCCAAGGGCATCTTGTCGAGGTTTTGCCGCTTTTCCTGTGCTTTAAAGGCGATTTGACTCTCCCTCCTGAAATCTGTTTCCTGCAATTCTGCCTTGCTTTCAAATCCTCTTCGTTGCCTTCCCTCAATATATTTGTGGACGAGAGTGATCATTTATAAGTCTGCAGGTTTGTGAATTGCAGTGCCCCTGAGCTCCATTTTTCAACTCGCTTTCTTGGGAGCTGGCCGCAAAAGCGCAGGATTGCTTCAGGCCCTATTCTGGTCCCGGGCGGCAGGCTGAGCCTGGGGTTAATTCTTCTTCCTGATGGGAAAATAGAGTGACCTGTGCCTGTCCCAACACCTAGAGCTAGTCTCTCATTGGTTCCCCCTTCTTCCCGTTCATCCTCAGGACAAATTGCAACCTGTACGGAACAGGAGGTTAAAGGTGCTGATTCTCCAAGGAGGGAGATTGCTAGTAATGCGGCTGGAATGGTGAACCCGAGCACAAGGACATGAGAAATGAGGTGCGTTTTAGAAACCTTTCGCGATCACACGGTGTACCATCTTCTGGGTTTCTCATGCATGTTTTCGATGTAGGAAGATGCCCTTGAACCTGGAGATTTGGGACCCATGGGATGGGTACCACGCAGTATTACTTTAAAGGGTCTGCGTTTCCTCACCCAACCTCACCAAACCTCTCATCCCCAAGAGTGTCCACCCTTATGTCTCAATCAGCTGTGGGTCTAGATATGGTCAATCCAGGTAGCATAACTGCCCCTAAACGAATTTTGTAAGAATTTCTCTCTCTTTCACTGTCTTTTTTTCACTGGTTTTTAAAAGTAATTGATTTTTATAATGGGGTTTAGCTGCTTTTCACTGCTGTGTTTATGTCACTTCACACCCACTTGACTCACTTACAGAGAGATATCAATACATAGGTTTTAAGATTCTTACTAGTCAGATATATTCTTGGGCCGTGAATAGGGGGTTTTGAGTCCAATTCACTGAGCAAGGAGTAGGTCTTGTCTAGTACATATTGGGTTTATGGAACGGTATCTGAGCTAATTTGAAACCCTTGTTTTATTCATCACCCCACCTCACCTTTCCCGTTAAGCAGCCATTGTGTGTTTTCTAAACGTGTGACTCTGTTCTGTTTTGTAATTCAGTTCAAGGGTAGCGGTTTTTTCATTCCCTCTATAAGTGATATCTTATGATAAGTGTCTTTTTCTGTGTGACTTATTTCACTTAGAATCGTTGTACCTAAATCCACTCATCATGCTGCTACTAGCCTTATGACGTTGATTTCATGGCTGAGTGATATTCCATTGTACATAAGGACCACAACTTCTTTATCCATTTTTCTCTTTCCTGGGATATTTAAGGTGTAACGAAGTTGGAGGTTCTTGTCAACAGAGCAGCCCTAAACTTTGGGGTGCCTGTGTCTTGCTGGTTTTTAATTTTCCCACTTTATATGCCCATGAGTGGAAGTGCCCTATGCTCTCTAAGCTGAGTTTTTTAGATGTTTCAGGACACATCGTACACTTCTCCAGAGTGGCTGTTGGCAATTTACATCCCTCCCATCACCGTAACAAGGCTCCCGTTTCCTCATGGCCTGCCCTGCATTTCTGGTTTTGACACTTTATTCAGCATGGCCCTTTTGACCGATGGGAAGCGAGACTTCTTTGTAGCGCTGATTTGCCTTTCCAGGTTGCTTGGTTGGCCAAAAAGGGCGTATGCGTTTTTTCCTGAATATATTCAGGAAAGAACGCATACGCCCTTTTTGGCCAAGGGCATCATTGTCGAGGTTTTGCCGCTTTTCCTGTGCTTTAAAGGCACAAGGAGATGAGAAATGAGGTGTGTTTTAGAAACCTTTCCCGATCACACGGTGTACCATCTTCTGGGTTCCTCATGCATGTTTTCGATGTAGGAAGATGGCCTTGAACCTGGAGATTTGGGACCCATGGGATTGGTACCACGCAGTATTACTTTAAAGGGTCTGCGTTTCCTCACCCAACCTCACCAAACCTCTCATCCCCAAGAGTGTCCACCCTTATGTCTCAATCAGCTGTGGGTCTAGATATGGTCAATCCAGGTAGCATCACAGCCCCTGAACGAATTTTGTAAGAATTTCTCTCTCTTTCACTGTCTTTTTTTCACTGGTTTTTAAAAGTAATTGATTTTTATAATGGGGTTTAGCTGCTTTTCACTGCTGTGTTTATGTCACTTCACACCCACTTGACTCACTTACAGAGAGATATCAATACATAGGTTTTAAGATTCTTACTAGTCAGATATATTCTTGGGCCGTGAATAGGGGGTGTCGAGTCCAATTCACTGAGCAAGGAGTAGGTCTTGTCTATTACATATTGGGTTTATGGAACGGTATCTGAGCCAATTTGAAACCCTTGTTTTATGCATCACCCCACCTCACCTTTCCCGTTAAGCAGCCATAGTGTGTTTTCTAAACGTGTGACTCTGTTCTGTTTTGTAATTCAGTTCAAGGGTAGCGGTTTTTACATTCCCTCTATAAGTGATATCTTATGATAAGTGTCTTTTTCTCTGTGACTTATTTCACTTAGAATCGTCGTACCTAAATCCTCTCATCATGCTGCTACAAGCCTTATGACGTTGATTTCATGGCTGAGTGATATTCCATTGTACATAAGGACCACAACTTATTTATCCATCTTTCTCTTTCCTGAGATATTTAAGGTGTAACGAAGTGGAGGTTCTTGTCAACAGAGCAGCCCTAAACGTTGGGGTGCCTGTGTCTTGCTGATTTTTAGTTTTCCCAATTTATACGCCCATGAGTGGAAGTGCCCTATGCTCTCTAAGCTGAGTTTTTTAGATGTTTCAGGACACACCGTACACTTCTCCAGAGTGGCTGTTGGCAATTTACATCCCGCCCATCAGCGTAGCAAGGCTCCCGTTTCTCCATGGCCTGCCCTGCATTTCTGGTTTTGACACTTTATTCAGCTTGGCCCTTTTGACCGATGGGAAGCGAGACTTCTTTGTAGCGCTGATTTGCCTTTCCAGGTTGCTTGCTTGGCCAAAAAGGGTGTATGCGTTTTTTCCTGAATATATTCAGGAAAAAACGCATACGCCGTTTTTGGCCAAGGGCATCTTGTCGAGGTTTTGCCGCTTTTCTTGTGCTTTAAAGGCGATTCGAATCTCCCTCCTGAAATCTGTTTCCTGCAATTCTGCCTTGCTTTCAAATCCTCTTCGTTCCCTTCCCTCAATATATTTGTGGACGAGAGTGATCATTTATAAGTCTGCAGGTTTGTGAATTGCAGTGCCCCTGAGCTCCATTTTTCAACTCGCTTTCTTGGGAGCTGGCCGCAAAAGCGCAGGATTGCTTCAGGCCCTATTCTGGTCCCGGGCGGCAGGCTGAGCCTGTGGTTAATTCTTCTTCCTGATGGGAAAATAGAGTGACCTGTGCCTGTCTCAAAACCTAGAGCTAGTCTCTCATTGTTTTCCCCTCTTCCCGTTCATCCTCAGGACAAATTGCAACCTGTACGGAACAGGAGGTTAAAGGTGCTGATTCTCCAAGGAGGGAGATTGCTAGTAAAGCAGCTGGAATGGCGAACCCGAGCACAAGGAGATGAGAAATGAGGTGCGTTTTAGAAACCTTTCGCGATCACACGGTGTACCATCTTCTGGGTTTCTCATGCATGTTTTCGATGTAGGAAGATGCCCTTGAACCTGGAGATTTGGGACCCATGGGATGGGTACCACGCAGTATTACTTTAAAGGGTCTGCGTTTCCTCACCCAACCTCACCAAACCTCTCATCCCCAAGAGTGTCCACCCTTATGTCTCAATCAGCTGTGGGTCTAGATATGGTCAATCCAGGTAGCATAACTGCCCCTAAACGAATTTTGTAAGAATTTCTCTCTCTTTCACTGTCTTTTTTTCACAGGTTTTTAAAAGTAATTGATTTTTATAATGGGGTTTAGCTGCTTTTCACTGCTGTGTTTATGTCACTTCACACCCACTTGACTCACTTACAGAGAGATATCAATACATAGGTTTTAAGATTCTTACTAGTCAGATATATTCTTGGGCCGTGAATAGGGGGTTTTGAGTCCAATTCACTGAGCAAGGAGTAGGTCTTGTCTAGTACATATTGGGTTTATGGAACGGTATCTGAGCTAATTTGAAACCCTTGTTTTATTCATCACCCCACCTCACCTTTCCCGTTAAGCAGCCATTGTGTGTTTTCTAAACGTGTGACTCTGTTCTGTTTTGTAATTCAGTTCAAGGGTAGCGATTTTTTCATTCCCTCTATAAGTGATATCTTATGATAAGTGTCTTTTTCTGTGTGACTTATTTCACTTAGAATCGTCGTACCTAAATCCACTCATCATGCTGCTACTAGCCTTATGACGTTGATTTCATGGCTGAGTGATATTCCATTGTACATAAGGACCACAACTTCTTTATCCATTTTTCTCTTTCCTGGGATATTTAAGGTGTAACGAAGTTGGAGGTTCTTGTCAACAGAGCAGCCCTAAACTTTGGGGTGCCTGTGTCTTGCTGGTTTTTAATTTTCCCACTTTATACGCCCATGAGTGGAAGTGCCCTATGCTCTCTAAGCTGAGTTTTTTAGATGTTTCAGGACACATCGTACACTTCTCCAGAGTGGCTGTTGGCAATTTACATCCCGCCCATCATCGTAACAAGGCTCCCGTTTCTTCATGGCCTGCCCTGCATTTCTGGTTTTGACACTTTATTCAGCATGGCCCTTTTGACCGATGGGAAGCGAGACTTCTTTGTAGCGCTGATTTGCCTTTCCAGGTTGCTTGGTTGGACAAAAAGGGCGTATGCGTTTTTTCCTGAATATATTCAGGAAAAAACGCATACGCCCTTTTTGGCCAAGGGCATCTTGTCGAGGTTTTCCCGCTTTTCCTGTGCTTTAAAGGCGATTTGACTCTCCCTCCTGAAATCTGTTTCCTGCAATTCTGCCTTGCTTTCAAATCCTCTTCGTTGCCTTCCCTCAATATATTTGTGGACGAGAGTGATCATTTATAAGTCTGCAGGTTTGTGAATTGCAGTGCCCCTGAGCTCCATTTTTCAACTCGCTTTCTTGGGAGCTGGCCGCAAAAGCGCAGGATTGCTTCAGGCCCTATTCTGGTCCCGGGCGGCAGGCTGAGCCTGTGCTTAATTCTTCTTCCTGATGGGAAAATAGAGTGACCTGTGCCTGTCTCAACACCTAGAGCTAGTCTCTCATTGTTTTCCCCTCTTCCCGTTCATCCTCAGGACAAATTGCAACCTGTACGGAACAGGAGGTTAAAGGTGCTGATTCTCCAAGGAGGGAGATTGCTAGTAAAGCAGCTGGAATGGCGAACCCGAGCACAAGGAGATGAGAAATGAGGTGCGTTTTAGAAACCTTTCGCGATCACACGGTGTACCATCTTCTGGGTTTCTCATGCATGTTTTCGATGTAGGAAGATGCTCTTGAACCTGGAGATTTGGGACCCATGGGATGGGTACCACGCAGTATTACTTTAATGGGTCTGCGTTTCCTTACCCAACCTCACCAAACCTCTCAGCCCCAAGAGTGTCCACCCTTATGTCTCAATCAGCTGTGGGTCTAGATATGGTCAATCCAGGTAGCATAACTGCCCCTAAACGAATTTTGTAAGAATTTCTCTCTCTTTCACTGTCTTTTTTTCACAGGTTTTTAAAAGTAATTGATTTTTATAATGGGGTTTAGCTGCTTTTCACTGCTGTGTTTATGTCACTTCACACCCACTTGACTCACTTACAGAGAGATATCAATACATAGGTTTTAAGATTCTTACTAGTCAGATATATTCTTGGGCCGTGAATAGGGGGTTTTGAGTCCAATTGACTGAGCAAGGAGTAGGTCTTGTCTAGTACATATTGGGTTTATGGAACGGTATCTGAGCTAATTTGAAACCCTTGTTTTATTCATCACCCCACCTCACCTTTCCCGTTAAGCAGCCATTGTGTGTTTTCTAAACGTGTGACTCTGTTCTGTTTTGTAATTCATTTCAAGGGTAGCGGTTTTTTCATTCCCTCTATAAGTGATATCTTATGATAAGTGTCTTTTTCTGTGTGACTTATTTCACTTAGAATCGTCGTACCTAAATCCACTCATCATGCTGCTACTAGCCTTATGACGTTGATTTCATGGCTGAGTGATATTCCATTGTACATAAGGACCACAACTTCTTTATCCATTTTTCTCTTTCCTGGGATATTTAAGGTGTAACGAAGTTGGAGGTTCTTGTCAACAGAGCAGCCCTAAACTTTGGGGTGCCTGTGTCTTGCTGGTTTTTAATTTTCCCACTTTATACGCCCATGAGTGGAAGTGCCCTATGCTCTCTAAGCTGAGTTTTTTAGATGTTTCAGGACACATCGTACACTTCTCCAGAGTGGCTGTTGGCAATTTACATCCCGCCCATCATCGTAACAAGGCTCCCGTTTCCTCATGGCCTGCCCTGCATTTCTGGTTTTGACACTTTATTCAGCATGGCCCTTTTGACCGATGGGAAGCGAGACTTCTTTGTAGCGCTGATTTGCCTTTCCAGGTTGCTTGGTTGGCCAAAAAGGGCGTATGCGTTTTTTCCTGAATATATTCAGGAAAAAACGCATACGCCCTTTTTGGCCAAGGGCATCTTGTCGAGGTTTTGCCGCTTTTCCTGTGCTTTAAAGGCGATTTGACTCTCCCTCCTGAAATCTGTTTCCTGCAATTCTGCCTTGCTTTCAAATCCTCTTCGTTGCCTTCCCTCAATATATTTGTGGACGAGAGTGATCATTTATAAGTCTGCAGGTTTGTGAATTGCAGTGCCCCTGAGCTCCATTTTTCAACTCGCTTTCTTGGGAGCTGGCCGCAAAAGCGCAGGATTGCTTCAGGCCCTATTCTGGTCCCGGGCGGCAGGCTGAGCCTGGGGTTAATTCTTCTTCCTGATGGGAAAATAGAGTGACCTGTGCCTGTCCCAACACCTAGAGCTAGTCTCTCATTGTTTTCCCCTCTTCCCGTTCATCCTCAGGACAAACTGCAACCTGTACGGAACAGGAGGTTAAAGGTGCTGATTCTCCAAGGAGGGAGATTGCTAGTAAAGCAGCTGGAATGGCGAACCCGAGCACAAGGAGATGAGAAATGAGGTGCGTTTTAGAAACCTTTCGCGATCACACGGTGTACCATCTTCTGGGTTTCTCATGCATGTTTTCGATGTAGGAAGATGCCCTTGAACCTGCAGATTTGGAACCCATGGGATGGGTACCACGCAGTATTACTTTAAAGGGTCTGCGTTTCCTCACCCAACCTCACCAAACCTCTCATCCCCAAGAGTGTCCACCCTTATGTCTCAATCAGCTGTGGGTCTAGATATGGTCAATCCAGGTAGCATAACTGCCCCTAAACGAATTTTGTAAGAATTTCTCTCTCTTTCACTGTCTTTTTTTCACAGGTTTTTAAAAGTAATTGATTTTTATAATGGGGTTTAGCTGCTTTTCACTGCTGTGTTTATGTCACTTCACACCCACTTGACTCACTTACAGAGAGATATCAATACATAGGTTTTAAGATTCTTACTAGTCAGATATATTCTTGGGCCGTGAATAGGGGGTTTTGAGTCCAATTCACTGAGCAAGGAGTAGGTCTTGTCTAGTACATATTGGGTTTATGGAACGGTATCTGACCTAATTTGAAACCCTTGTTTTATTCATCACCCCACCTCACCTTTCCCGTTAAGCAGCCATTGTGTGTTTTCTAAACGTGTGACTCTGTTCTGTTTTGTAATTCAGTTCAAGGGTAGCGGTTTTTTCATTCCCTCTATAAGTGATATCTTATGATAAGTGTCTTTTTCTGTGTGACTTATTTCACTTAGAATCGTCGTACCTAAATCCACTCATCATGCTGCTACTAGCCTTATGACGTTGATTTCATGGCTGAGTGATATTCCATTGTACATAAGGACCACAACTTCTTTATCCATTTTTCTCTTTCCTGGGATATTTAAGGTGTAACGAAGTTGGAGGTTCTTGTCAACAGAGCAGCCCTAAACTTTGGGGTGCCTGTGTCTTGCTGGTTTTTAATTTTCCCACTTTATTCGCCCATCAGTGGAAGTGCCCTATGCTCTCTAAGCTGATTTTTTTAGATGTTTCAGGACACATCGTACACTTCTCCAGAGTGGCTGTTGGCAATTTACATCCCGCCCATCATCGTAACAAGGCTCCCGTTTCCTCATGGCCTGCCCTGCATTTCTGGTTTTGACACTTTATTCAGCATGGCCCTTTTGACCGATGGGAAGCGAGACTTCTTTGTAGCACTGATTTGCCTTTCCAGGTTGCTTGGTTGGCCAAAAAGGGCGTATGCGTTTTTTCCTGAATATATTCAGGAAAAAACGCATACGCCCTTTTTGGCCAAGGGCATCTTGTCGAGGTTTTGCCGCTTTTCCTGTGCTTTAAAGGCGATTTGACTCTCCCTCCTGAAATCTGTTTCCTGCAATTCTGCCTTGCTTTCAAATCCTCTTCGTTGCATTCCCTCAATATATTTGTGGACGAGAGTGATCATTTATAAGTCTGCAGGTTTGTGAATTGCAGTGCCCCTGAGCTCCATTTTTCAACTCGCTTTCTTGGGAGCTGGCCGCAAAAGCGCAGGATTGCTTCAGGCCCTATTCTGATCCCGGGCGGCAGGCTGAGCCTGTGCTTAATTCTTCTTCCTGATGGGAAAATAGAGTGACCTGTGCCTGTCTCAACACCTAGAGCTAGTCTCTCATTGTTTTCCCCTCTTCCCGTTCATCCTCAGGACAAATTGCAACCTGTACGGAACAGGAGGTTAAAGGTGCTGATTCTCCAAGGAGGGAGATTGCTAGTAAAGCAGCTGGAATGGCGAACCCGAGCACAAGGAGATGAGAAATGAGGTGCGTTTTAGAAACCTTTCGCGATCACACGGTGTACCATCTTCTGGGTTTCTCATGCATGTTTTCGATGTAGGAAGATGCTCTTGAACCTGGAGATTTGGGACCCATGGGATGGGTACCACGCAGTATTACTTTAATGGGTCTGCGTTTCCTTACCCAACCTCACCAAACCTCTCAGCCCCAAGAGTGTCCACCCTTATGTCTCAATCAGCTGTGGGTCTAGATATGGTCAATCCAGGTAGCATAACTGCCCCTAAACGAATTTTGTAAGAATTTCTCTCTCTTTCACTGTCTTTTTTTCACAGGTTTTTAAAAGTAATTGATTTTTATAATGGGGTTTAGCTGCTTTTCACTGCTGTGTTTATGTCACTTCACACCCACTTGACTCACTTACAGAGAGGTATCAATACATAGGTTTTAAGATTCTTACTAGTCAGATATATTCTTGGGCCGTGAATAGGGGGTTTTGAGTCCAATTCACTGAGCAAGGAGTAGGTCTTGTCTAGTACATATTGGGTTTATGGAACGGTATCTGAGCTAATTTGAAACCCTTGTTTTATTCATCACCCCACCTCACCTTTCCCGTTAAGCAGCCATTGTGTGTTTTCTAAACGTGTGACTCTGTTCTGTTTTGTAATTCAGTTCAAGGGTAGCGGTTTTTTCATTCCCTCTATAAGTGATATCTTATGATAAGTGTCTTTTTCTGTGTGACTTATTTCACTTAGAATCGTCGTACCTGAATCCACTCATCATGCTGCTACTAGCCTTATGACGTTGATTTCATGGCTGAGTGATATTCCATTGTACATAAGGACCACAACTTCTTTATCCATTTTTCTCTTTCCTGGGATATTTAAGGTGTAACGAAGTTGGAGGTTCTTGTCAACAGAGCAGCCCTAAACTTTGGGGTGCCTGTGTCTTGCTGGTTTTTAATTTTCCCACTTTATACGCCCATGAGTGGAAGTGCCCTATGCTCTCTAAGCTGAGTTTTTTAGATGTTTCAGGACACATCGTACACTTCTCCAGAGTGGCTGTTGGCAATTTACATCCCGCCCATCATCGTAACAAAGCTCCCGTTTCCTCATGGCCTGCCCTGCATTTCTGGTTTTGACACTTTATTCAGCATGGCCCTTTTGACCGATGGGAAGCGAGACTTCTTTGTAGCGCTGATTTGCCTTTCCAGGTTGCTTGGTTGGCCAAAAAGGGCGTATGCGTTTTTTCCTGAATATATTCAGGAAAAAACGCATACGCCCTTTTTGGCCAAGGGCATCTTGTCGAGGTTTTGCCGCTTTTCCTGTGCTTTAAAGGCGATTTGACTCTCCCTCCTGAAATCTGTTTCCTGCAATTCTGCCTTGCTTTCAAATCCTCTTCGTTGCCTTCCCTCAATATATTTGTGGACGAGAGTGATCATTTATAAGTCTGCAGGTTTGTGAATTGCAGTGCCCCTGAGCTCCATTTTTCAACTCGCTTTCTTGGGAGCTGGCCGCAAAAGCGCAGGATTGCTTCAGGCCCTATTCTGGTCCCGGGCGGCAGGCTGAGCCTGGGGTTAATTCTTCTTCCTGATGGGAAAATAGAGTGACCTGTGCCTGTCCCAACACCTAGAGCTAGTCTCTCATTGTTTTCCCCTCTTCCCGTTCATCCTCAGGACAAACTGCAACCTGTACGGAACAGGAGGTTAAAGGTGCTGATTCTCCAAGGAGGGAGATTGCTAGTAAAGCAGCTGGAATGGCGAACCCGAGCACAAGGAGATGAGAAATGAGGTGCGTTTTAGAAACCTTTCGCGATCACACGGTGTACCATCTTCTGGGTTTCTCATGCATGTTTTCGATGTAGGAAGATGCCCTTGAACCTGGAGATTTGGAACCCATGGGATGGGTACCACGCAGTATTACTTTAAAGGGTCTGCGTTTCCTCACCCAACCTCACCAAACCTCTCATCCCCAAGAGTGTCCACCCTTATGTCTCAATCAGCTGTGGGTCTAGATATGGTCAATCCAGGTAGCATAACTGCCCCTAAACGAATTTTGTAAGAATTTCTCTCTCTTTCACTGTCTTTTTTTCACAGGTTTTTAAAAGTAATTGATTTTTATAATGGGGTTTAGCTGCTTTTCACTGCTGTGTTTATGTCACTTCACACCCACTTGACTCACTTACAGAGAGATATCAATACATAGGTTTTAAGATTCTTACTAGTCAGATATATTCTTGGGCCGTGAATAGGGGGTTTTGAGTCCAATTCACTGAGCAAGGAGTAGGTCTTGTCTAGTACATATTGGGTTTATGGAACGGTATCTGAGCTAATTTGAAACCCTTGTTTTATTCATCACCCCACCTCACCTTTCCCGTTAAGCAGCCATTGTGTGTTTTCTAAACGTGTGACTCTGTTCTGTTTTGTAATTCAGTTCAAGGGTAGCGGTTTTTTCGTTCCCTCTATAAGTGATATCTTATGATAAGTGTCTTTTTCTGTGTGACTTATTTCACTTAGAATCGTCGTACCTAAATCCACTCATCATGCTGCTACTAGCCTTATGACGTTGATTTCATGGCTGAGTGATATTCCATTGTACATAAGGACCACAACTTCTTTATCCATTTTTCTCTTTCCTGGGATATTTAAGGTGTAACGAAGTTGGAGGTTCTTGTCAACAGAGCAGCCCTAAACTTTGGGGTGCCTGTGTCTTGCTGGTTTTTAATTTTCCCACTTTATTCGCCCATGAGTGGAAGTGCCCTATGCTCTCTAAGCTGATTTTTTTAGATGTTTCAGGACACATCGTACACTTCTCCAGAGTGGCTGTTGGCAATTTACATCCCGCCCATCATCGTAACAAGGCTCCCGTTTCCTCATGGCCTGCCCTGCATTTCTGGTTTTGACACTTTATTCAGCATGGCCCTTTTGACCGATGGGAAGCGAGACTTTTTTGTAGCACTGATTTGCCTTTCCAGGTTGCTTGGTTGGCCAAAAAGGGCGTATGCGTTTTTTCCTGAATATATTCAGGAAAAAACGCATACGCCCTTTTTGGCCAAGGGCATCTTGTCGAGGTTTTGCCGCTTTTCCTGTGCTTTAAAGGCGATTTGACTCTCCCTCCTGAAATCTGTTTCCTGCAATTCTGCCTTGCTTTCAAATCCTCTTCGTTGCATTCCCTCAATATATTTGTGGACGAGAGTGATCATTTATAAGTCTGCAGGTTTGTGAATTGCAGTGCCCCTGAGCTCCATTTTTCAACTCGCTTTCTTGGGAGCTGGCCGCAAAAGCGCAGGATTGCTTCAGGCCCTATTCTGGTCCCGGGCGGCAGGCTGAGCCTGTGCTTAATTCTTCTTCCTGATGGGAAAATAGAGTGACCTGTGCCTGTCTCAACACCTAGAGCTAGTCTCTCATTGTTTTCCCCTCTTCCCGTTCATCCTCAGGACAAATTGCAACCTGTACGGAACAGGAGGTTAAAGGTGCTGATTCTCCAAGGAGGGAGATTGCTAGTAAAGCAGCTGGAATGGCGAACCCGAGCACAAGGAGATGAGAAATGAGGTGCGTTTTAGAAACCTTTCGCGATCACA
Organism: Balaenoptera physalus; assembly: GCF_965194825.1. NCBI lineage: Eukaryota > Metazoa > Chordata > Mammalia > Artiodactyla > Balaenopteridae > Balaenoptera > Balaenoptera physalus. The sequence goes on along the minus strand of NW_028125654.1, from coordinate 101,653 downwards.
CGGTGTACCATCTTCTGGGTTTCTCATGCATGTTTTCGATGTAGGAAGATGCTCTTGAACCTGGAGATTTGGGACCCATGGGATGGGTACCACGCAGTATTACTTTAATGGGTCTGCGTTTCCTTACCCAACCTCACCAAACCTCTCAGCCCCAAGAGTGTCCACCCTTATGTCTCAATCAGCTGTGGGTCTAGATATGGTCAATCCAGGTAGCATAACTGCCCCTAAACGAATTTTGTAAGAATTTCTCTCTCTTTCACTGTCTTTTTTTCACAGGTTTTTAAAAGTAATTGATTTTTATAATGGGGTTTAGCTGCTTTTCACTGCTGTGTTTATGTCACTTCACACCCACTTGACTCACTTACAGAGAGGTATCAATACATAGGTTTTAAGATTCTTACTAGTCAGATATATTCTTGGGCCGTGAATAGGGGGTTTTGAGTCCAATTCACTGAGCAAGGAGTAGGTCTTGTCTAGTACATATTGGGTTTATGGAACGGTATCTGAGCTAATTTGAAACCCTTGTTTTATTCATCACCCCACCTCACCTTTCCCGTTAAGCAGCCATTGTGTGTTTTCTAAACGTGTGACTCTGTTCTGTTTTGTAATTCAGTTCAAGGGTAGCGGTTTTTTCATTCCCTCTATAAGTGATATCTTATGATAAGTGTCTTTTTCTGTGTGACTTATTTCACTTAGAATCGTCGTACCTAAATCCACTCATCATGCTGCTACTAGCCTTATGACGTTGATTTCATGGCTGAGTGATATTCCATTGTACATAAGGACCACAACTTCTTTATCCATTTTTCTCTTTCCTGGGATATTTAAGGTGTAACGAAGTTGGAGGTTCTTGTCAACAGAGCAGCCCTAAACTTTGGGGTGCCTGTGTCTTGCTGGTTTTTAATTTTCCCACTTTATACGCCCATGAGTGGAAGTGCCCTATGCTCTCTAAGCTGAGTTTTTTAGATGTTTCAGGACACATCGTACACTTCTCCAGAGTGGCTGTTGGCAATTTACATCCCGCCCATCATCGTAACAAGGCTCCCGTTTCCTCATGGCCTGCCCTGCATTTCTGGTTTTGACACTTTATTCAGCATGGCCCTTTTGACCGATGGGAAGCGAGACTTCTTTGTAGCGCTGATTTGCCTTTCCAGGTTGCTTGGTTGGCCAAAAAGGGCGTATGCGTTTTTTCCTGAATATATTCAGGAAAAAACGCATACGCCCTTTTTGGCCAAGGGCATCTTGTCGAGGTTTTGCCACTTTTCCTGTGCTTTAAAGGCGATTTGACTCTCCCTCCTGAAATCTGTTTCCTGCAATTCTGCCTTGCTTTCAAATCCTCTTCGTTGCCTTCCCTCAATATATTTGTGGACGAGAGTGATCATTTATAAGTCTGCAGGTTTGTGAATTGCAGTGCCCCTGAGCTCCATTTTTCAACTCGCTTTCTTGGGAGCTGGCCGCAAAAGCGCAGGATTGCTTCAGGCCCTATTCTGGTCCCGGGCGGCAGGCTGAGCCTGGGGTTAATTCTTCTTCCTGATGGGAAAATAGAGTGACCTGTGCCTGTCCCAACACCTAGAGCTAGTCTCTCATTGTTTTCCCCTCTTCCCGTTCATCCTCAGGACAAACTGCAACCTGTACGGAACAGGAGGTTAAAGGTGCTGATTCTCCAAGGAGGGAGATTGCTAGTAAAGCAGCTGGAATGGCAAACCCGAGCACAAGGAGATGAGAAATGAGGTGCGTTTTAGAAACCTTTCGCGATCACACGGTGTACCATCTTCTGGGTTTCTCATGCATGTTTTCGATGTAGGAAGATGCCCTTGAACCTGGAGATTTGGAACCCATGGGATGGGTACCACGCAGTATTACTTTAAAGGGTCTGCGTTTCCTCACCCAACCTCACCAAACCTCTCATCCCCAAGAGTGTCCACCCTTATGTCTCAATCAGCTGTGGGTCTAGATATGGTCAATCCAGGTAGCATAACTGCCCCTAAACGAATTTTGTAAGAATTTCTCTCTCTTTCACTGTCTTTTTTTCACAGGTTTTTAAAAGTAATTGATTTTTATAATGGGGTTTAGCTGCTTTTCACTGCTGTGTTTATGTCACTTCACACCCACTTGACTCACTTACAGAGAGATATCAATACATAGGTTTTAAGATTCTTACTAGTCAGATATATTCTTGGGCCGTGAATAGGGGGTTTTGAGTCCAATTCACTGAGCAAGGAGTAGGTCTTGTCTAGTACATATTGGGTTTATGGAACGGTATCTGAGCTAATTTGAAACCCTTGTTTTATTCATCACCCCACCTCACCTTTCCCGTTAAGCAGCCATTGTGTGTTTTCTAAACGTGTGACTCTGTTCTGTTTTGTAATTCAGTTCAAGGGTAGCGGTTTTTTCATTCCCTCTATAAGTGATATCTTATGATAAGTGTCTTTTTCTGTGTGACTTATTTCACTTAGAATCGTCGTACCTAAATCCACTCATCATGCTGCTACTAGCCTTATGACGTTGATTTCATGGCTGAGTGATATTCCATTGTACATAAGGACCACAACTTCTTTATCCATTTTTCTCTTTCCTGGGATATTTAAGGTGTAACGAAGTTGGAGGTTCTTGTCAACAGAGCAGCCCTAAACTTTGGGGTGCCTGTGTCTTGCTGGTTTTTAATTTTCCCACTTTATTCGCCCATGAGTAGAAGTGCCCTATGCTCTCTAAGCTGATTTTTTTAGATGTTTCAGGACACATCGTACACTTCTCCAGAGTGGCTGTTGGCAATTTACATCCCGCCCATCATCGTAACAAGGCTCCCGTTTCCTCATGGCCTGCCCTGCATTTCTGGTTTTGACACTTTATTCAGCATGGCCCTTTTGACCGATGGGAAGCGAGACTTCTTTGTAGCGCTGATTTGCCTTTCCAGGTTGCTTGGTTGGCCAAAAAGGGCGTATGCGTTTTTTCCTGAATATATTCAGGAAAAAACGCATACGCCCTTTTTGGCCAAGGGCATCTTGTCGAGGTTTTGCCGCTTTTCCTGTGCTTTAAAGGCGATTTGACTCTCCCTCCTGAAATCTGTTTCCTGCAATTCTGCCTTGCTTTCAAATCCTCTTCGTTGCCTTCCCTCAATATATTTGTGGACGAGAGTGATCATTTATAAGTCTGCAGGTTTGTGAATTGCAGTGCCCCTGAGCTCCATTTTTCAACTCGCTTTCTTGGGAGCTGGCCGCAAAAGCGCAGGATTGCTTCAGGCCCTATTCTGGTCCCGGGCGGCAGGCTGAGCCTGGGGTTACTTCTTCTTCCTGATGGGAAAATAGAGTGACCTGTGCCTGTCCCAACACCTAGAGCTAGTCTCTCATTGTTTTCCCCTCTTCCCGTTCATCCTCAGGACAAACTGCAACCTGTACGGAACAGGAGGTTAAAGGTGCTGATTCTCCAAGGAGGGAGATTGCTAGTAAAGCAGTTGGAATGGCGAACCCGAGCACAAGGAGATGAGAAATGAGGTGCGTTTTAGAAACCTTTCGCGATCACACGGTGTACCATCTTCTGGGTTTCTCATGCATGTTTTCGATGTAGGAAGATGCCCTTGAACCTGCAGATTTGGAACCCATGGGATGGGTACCACGCAGTATTACTTTAAAGGGTCTGCGTTTCCTCACCCAACCTCACCAAACCTCTCATCCCCAAGAGTGTCCACCCTTATGTCTCAATCAGCTGTGGGTCTAGATATGGTCAATCCAGGTAGCATAACTGCCCCTAAACGAATTTTGTAAGAATTTCTCTCTCTTTCACTGTCTTTTTTTCACAGGTTTTTAAAAGTAATTGATTTTTATAATGGGGTTTAGCTGCTTTTCACTGCTGTGTTTATGTCACTTCACACCCACTTGACTCACTTACAGAGAGATATCAATACATAGGTTTTAAGATTCTTACTAGTCAGATATATTCTTGGGCCGTGAATAGGGGGTGTTGAGTCCAATTCACTGAGCAAGGAGTAGGTCTTGTCTAGTACATATTGGGTTTATGGAACGGTATCTGAGCTAATTTGAAACCCTTGTTTTATTCATCACCCCACCTCACCTTTCCCGTTAAGCAGCCATTGTGTGTTTTCTAAACGTGTGACTCTGTTCTGTTTTGTAATTCAGTTCAAGGGTAGCGGTTTTTTCGTTCCCTCTATAAGTGATATCTTATGATAAGTGTCTTTTTCTGTGTGACTTATTTCACTTAGAATCGTCGTACCTAAATCCACTCATCATGCTGCTACTAGCCTTATGACGTTGATTTCATGGCTGAGTGATATTCCATTGTACATAAGGACCACAACTTCTTTATCCATTTTTCTCTTTCCTGGGATATTTAAGGTGTAACGAAGTTGGAGGTTCTTGTCAACAGAGCAGCCCTAAACTTTGGGGTGCCTGTGTCTTGCTGGTTTTTAATTTTCCCACTTTATTCGCCCATGAGTGGAAGTGCCCTATGCTCTCTAAGCTGATTTTTTTAGATGTTTCAGGACACATCGTACACTTCTCCAGAGTGGCTGTTGGCAATTTACATCCCGCCCATCATCGTAACAAGGCTCCCGTTTCCTCATGGCCTGCCCTGCATTTCTGGTTTTGACACTTTATTCAGCATGGCCCTTTTGACCGATGGGAAGCGACACTTCTTTGTAGCACTGATTTGCCTTTCCAGGTTGCTTGGTTGGCCAAAAAGGGCGTATGCGTTTTTTCCTGAATATATTCAGGAAAAAACGCATACGCCCTTTTTGGCCAAGGGCATCTTGTCGAGGTTTTGCCGCTTTTCCTGTGCTTTAAAGGCGATTTGACTCTCCCTCCTGAAATCTGTTTCCTGCAATTCTGCCTTGCTTTCAAATCCTCTTCGTTGCCTTCCCTCAATATATTTGTGGACGAGAGTGATCATTTATAAGTCTGCAGGTTTGTGAATTGCAGTGCCCCTGAGCTCCATTTTTCAACTCGCTTTCTTGGGAGCTGGCCGCAAAAGCGCAGGATTGCTTCAGGCCCTATTCTGGTCCCGGGCGGCAGGCTGAGCCTGTGCTTAATTCTTCTTCCTGATGGGAAAATAGAGTGACCTGTGCCTGTCTCAACACCTAGAGCTAGTCTCTCATTGTTTTCCCCTCTTCCCGTTCATCCTCAGGACAAATTGCAACCTGTACGGAACAGGAGGTTAAAGGTGCTGATTCTCCAAGGAGGGAGATTGCTAGTAAAGCAGCTGGAATGGCGAACCCGAGCACAAGGAGATGAGAAATGAGGTGCGTTTTAGAAACCTTTCGCGATCACACGGTGTACCATCTTCTGGGTTTCTCATGCATGTTTTCGATGTAGGAAGATGCCCTTGAACCTGGAGATTTGGGACCCATGGGATGGGTACCACGCAGTATTACTTTAATGGGTCTGCGTTTCCTCACCCAACCTCACCAAACCTCTCAGCCCCAAGAGTGTCCACCCTTATGTCTCAATCAGCTGTGGGTCTAGATATGGTCAATCCAGGTAGCATAACTGCCCCTAAACGAATTTTGTAAGAATTTCTCTCTCTTTCACTGTCTTTTTTTCACAGGTTTTTAAAAGTAATTGATTTTTATAATGGGGTTTAGCTGCTTTTCACTGCTGTGTTTATGTCACTTCACACCCACTTGACTCACTTACAGAGAGGTATCAATACATAGGTTTTAAGATTCTTACTAGTCAGATATATTCTTGGGCCGTGAATAGGGGGTTTTGAGTCCAATTCACTGAGCAAGGAGTAGGTCTTGTCTAGTACATATTGGGTTTATGGAACGGTATCTGACCTAATTTGAAACCCTTGTTTTATTCATCACCCCACCTCACCTTTCCCGTTAAGCAGCCATTGTGTGTTTTCTAAACGTGTGACTCTGTTCTGTTTTGTAATTCAGTTCAAGGGTAGCGGTTTTTTCATTCCCTCTATAAGTGATATCTTATGATAAGTGTCTTTTTCTGTGTGACTTATTTCACTTAGAATCGTCGTACCTAAATCCACTCATCATGCTGCTACTAGCCTTATGACGTTGATTTCATGGCTGAGTGATATTCCATTGTACATAAGGACCACAACTTCTTTATCCATTTTTCTCTTTCCTGGGATATTTAAGGTGTAACGAAGTTGGAGGTTCTTGTCAACAGAGCAGCCCTAAACTTTGGGGTGCCTGTGTCTTGCTGGTTTTTAATTTTCCCACTTTATACGCCCATGAGTGGAAGTGCCCTATGCTCTCTAAGCTGAGTTTTTTAGATGTTTCAGGACACATCGTACACTTCTCCAGAGTGGCTGTTGGCAATTTACATCCCGCCCATCATCGTAACAAGGCTCCCGTTTCCTCATGGCCTGCCCTGCATGTCTGGTTTTGACACTTTATTCAGCATGGACCTTTTGACCGATGGGAAGCGAGACTTCTTTGTAGCGCTGATTTGCCTTTCCAGGTTGCTTGGTTGGCCAAAAAGGGCGTATGCGTTTTTTCCTGAATATATTCAGGAAAAAACGCATACGCCCTTTTTGGCCAAGGGCATCTTTTCGAGGTTTTGCCACTTTTCCTGTGCTTTAAAGGCGATTTGACTCTCCCTCCTGAAATCTGTTTCCTGCAATTCTGCCTTGCTTTCAAATCCTCTTCGTTGCCTTCCCTCAATATATTTGTGGACGAGAGTGATCATTTATAAGTCTGCAGGTTTGTGAATTGCAGTGCCCCTGAGCTCCATTTTTCAACTCGCTTTCTTGGGAGCTGGCCGCAAAAGCGCAGGATTGCTTCAGGCCCTATTCTGGTCCCGGGCGGCAGGCTGAGCCTGGGGTTAATTCTTCTTCCTGATGGGAAAATAGAGTGACCTGTGCCTGTCCCAACACCTAGAGCTAGTCTCTCATTGTTTTCCCCTCTTCCCGTTCATCCTCAGGACAAACTGCAACCTGTACGGAACAGGAGGTTAAAGGTGCTGATTCTCCAAGGAGGGAGATTGCTAGTAAAGCAGCTGGAATGGCGAACCCGAGCACAAGGAGATGAGAAATGAGGTGCGTTTTAGAAACCTTTCGCGATCACACGGTGTACCATCTTCTGGGTTTCTCATGCATGTTTTCGATGTAGGAAGATGCCCTTGAACCTGCAGATTTGGAACCCATGGGATGGGTACCACGCAGTATTACTTTAAAGGGTCTGCGTTTCCTCACCCAACCTCACCAAACCTCTCATCCCCAAGAGTGTCCACCCTTATGTCTCAATCAGCTGTGGGTCTAGATATGGTCAATCCAGGTAGCATAACTGCCCCTAAACGAATTTTGTAAGAATTTCTCTCTCTTTCACTGTCTTTTTTTCACAGGTTTTTAAAAGTAATTGATTTTTATAATGGGGTTTAGCTGCTTTTCAATGCTGTGTTTATGTCACTTCACACCCACTTGACTCACTTACAGAGAGGTATCAATACATAGGTTTTAAGATTCTTACTAGTCAGATATATTCTTGGGCCGTGAATAGGGGGTTTTGAGTCCAATTCACTGAGCAAGGAGTAGGTCTTGTCTAGTACATATTGGGTTTATGGAACGGTATCTGACCTAATTTGAAACCCTTGTTTTATTCATCACCCCACCTCACCTTTCCCGTTAAGCAGCCATTGTGTGTTTTCTAAACGTGTGACTCTGTTCTGTTTTGTAATTCAGTTCAAGGGTAGCGGTTTTTTCATTCCCTCTATAAGTGATATCTTATGATAAGTGTCTTTTTCTGTGTGACTTATTTCACTTAGAATCGTCGTACCTAAATCCACTCATCATGCTGCTACTAGCCTTATGACGTTGATTTCATGGCTGAGTGATATTCCATTGTACATAAGGACCACAACTTCTTTATCCATTTTTCTCTTTCCTGGGATATTTAAGGTGTAACGAAGTTGGAGGTTCTTGTCAACAGAGCAGCCCTAAACTTTGGGGTGCCTGTGTCTTGCTGGTTTTTAATTTTCCCACTTTATACGCCCATGAGTGGAAGTGCCCTATGCTCTCTAAGCTGAGTTTTTTAGATGTTTCAGGACACATCGTACACTTCTCCAGAGTGGCTGTTGGCAATTTACATCCCGCCCATCATCGTAACAAGGCTCCCGTTTCCTCATGGCCTGCCCTGCATTTCTGGTTTTGACACTTTATTCAGCATGGCCCTTTTGACCGATGGGAAGCGAGACTTCTTTGTAGCGCTGATTTGCCTTTCCAGGTTGCTTGGTTGGCCAAAAAGGGCGTATGCGTTTTTTCCTGAATATATTCAGGAAAAAACGCATACGCCCTTTTTGGCCAAGGGCATCTTGTCGAGGTTTTGCCGCTTTTCCTGTGCTTTAAAGGCGATTTGACTCTCCCTCCTGAAATCTGTTTCCTGCAATTCTGCCTTGCTTTCAAATCCTCTTCGTTGCCTTCCCTCAATATATTTGTGGACGAGAGTGATCATTTATAAGTCTGCAGGTTTGTGAATTGCAGTGCCCCTGAGCTCCATTTTTCAACTCGCTTTCTTGGGAGCTGGCCGCAAAAGCGCAGGATTGCTTCAGGCCCTATTCTGGTCCCGGGCGGCAGGCTGAGCCTGGGGTTAATTCTTCTTCCTGATGGGAAAATAGAGTGACCTGTGCCTGTCCCAACACCTAGAGCTAGTCTCTCATTGTTTTCCCCTCTTCCCGTTCATCCTCAGGACAAACTGCAACCTGTACGGAACAGGAGGTTAAAGGTGCTGATTCTCCAAGGAGGGAGATTGCTAGTAAAGCAGCTGGAATGGCGAACCCGAGCACAAGGAGATGAGAAATGAGGTGCGTTTTAGAAACCTTTCGCGATCACACGGTGTACCATCTTCTGGGTTTCTCATGCATGTTTTCGATGTAGGAAGATGCCCTTGAACCTGGAGATTTGGGACCCATGGGATGGGTACCACGCAGTATTACTTTAAAGGGTCTGCGTTTCCTCACCCAACCTCACCAAACCTCTCATCCCCAAGAGTGTCCACCCTTATGTCTCAATCAGCTGTGGGTCTAGATATGGTCAATCCAGGTAGCATAACTGCCCCTAAACGAATTTTGTAAGAATTTCTCTTTCTTTCACTGTCTTTTTTTCACAGGTTTTTAAAAGTAATTGATTTTTATAATGGGGTTTAGCTGCTTTTCACTGCTGTGTTTATGTCACTTCACACCCACTTGACTCACTTACAGAGAGATATCAATACATAGGTTTTAAGATTCTTACTAGTCAGATATATTCTTGGGCCGTGAATAGGGGGTTTTGAGTCCAATTCACTGAGCAAGGAGTAGGTCTTGTCTAGTACATATTGGGTTTATGGAACGGTATCTGAGCTAATTTGAAACCCTTGTTTTATTCATCACCCCACCTCACCTTTCCCGTTAAGCAGCCATTGTGTGTTTTCTAAACGTGTGACTCTGTTCTGTTTTGTAATTCAGTTCAAGGGTAGCGGTTTTTTCATTCCCTCTATAAGTGATATCTTATGATAAGTGTCTTTTTCTGTGTGACTTATTTCACTTAGAATCGTCGTACCTAAATCCACTCATCATGCTGCTACTAGCCTTATGACGTTGATTTCATGGCTGAGTGATATTCCATTGTACATAAGGACCACAACTTCTTTATCCATTTTTCTCTTTCCTGGGATATTTAAGGTGTAACGAAGTTGGAGGTTCTTGTCAACAGAGCAGCCCTAAACTTTGGGGTGCCTGTGTCTTGCTGGTTTTTAATTTTCCCACTTTATACGCCCATGAGTGGAAGTGCCCTATGCTCTCTAAGCTGAGTTTTTTAGATGTTTCAGGACACATCGTACACTTCTCCAGAGTGGCTGTTGGCAATTTACATCCCGCCCATCATCGTAACAAGGCTCCCGTTTCCTCATGGCCTGCCCTGCATTTCTGGTTTTGACACTTTATTCAGCATGGCCCTTTTGACCGATGGGAAGCGAGACTTCTTTGTAGCGCTGATTTGCCTTTCCAGGTTGCTTGGTTGGCCAAAAAGGGCGTATGCGTTTTTTCCTGAATATATTCAGGAAAAAACGCATACGCCCTTTTTGGCCAAGGGCATCTTTTCGAGGTTTTGCCACTTTTCCTGTGCTTTAAAGGCGATTTGACTCTCCCTCCTGAAATCTGTTTCCTGCAATTCTGCCTTGCTTTCAAATCCTCTTCGTTGCCTTCCCTCAATATATTTGTGGACGAGAGTGATCATTTATAAGTCTGCAGGTTTGTGAATTGCAGTGCCCCTGAGCTCCATTTTTCAACTCGCTTTCTTGGGAGCTGGCCGCAAAAGCGCAGGATTGCTTCAGGCCCTATTCTGGTCCCGGGCGGCAGGCTGAGCCTGGGGTTAATTCTTCTTCCTGATGGGAAAATAGAGTGACCTGTGCCTGTCCCAACACCTAGAGCTAGTCTCTCATTGTTTTCCCCTCTTCCCGTTCATCCTCAGGACAAACTGCAACCTGTACGGAACAGGAGGTTAAAGGTGCTGATTCTCCAAGGAGGGAGATTGCTAGTAAAGCAGCTGGAATGGCGAACCCGAGCACAAGGAGATGAGAAATGAGGTGCGTTTTAGAAACCTTTCGCGATCACACGGTGTACCATCTTCTGGGTTTCTCATGCATGTTTTCGATGTAGGAAGATGCCCTTGAACCTGGAGATTTGGAACCCATGGGATGGGTACAACGCAGTATTACTTTAAAGGGTCTGCGTTTCCTCACCCAACCTCACCAAACCTCTCATCCCCAAGAGTGTCCACCCTTATGTCTCAATCAGCTGTGGGTCTAGATATGGTCAATCCAGGTAGCATAACTGCCCCTAAACGAATTTTGTAAGAATTTCTCTCTCTTTCACTGTCTTTTTTTCACAGGTTTTTAAAAGTAATTGATTTTTATAATGGGGTTTAGCTGCTTTTCACTGCTGTGTTTATGTCACTTCACACCCACTTGACTCACTTACAGAGAGATATCAATACATAGGTTTTAAGATTCTTACTAGTCAGATATATTCTTGGGCCGTGAATAGGGGGTTTTGAGTCCAATTCACTGAGCAAGGAGTAGGTCTTGTCTAGTACATATTGGGTTTATGGAACGGTATCTGAGCTAATTTGAAACCCTTGTTTTATTCATCACCCCACCTCACCTTTCCCGTTAAGCAGCCATTGTGTTTTTTCTAAACGTGTGACTCTGTTCTGTTTTGTAATTCAGTTCAATGGTAGCGATTTTTTCATTCCCTCTATAAGTGATATCTTATGATAAGTGTCTTTTTCTGTGTGACTTATTTCACTTAGAATCGTCGTACCTAAATCCACTCATCATGCTGCTACTAGCCTTATGACGTTGATTTCATGGCTGAGTGATATTCCATTGTACATAAGGACCACAACTTCTTTATCCATTTTTCTCTTTCCTGGGATATTTAAGGTGTAACGAAGTTGGAGGTTCTTGTCAACAGAGCAGCCCTAAACTTTGGGGTGCCTGTGTCTTGCTGGTTTTTAATTTTCCCACTTTATACGCCCATGAGTGGAAGTGCCCTATGCTCTCTAAGCTGAGTTTTTTAGATGTTTCAGGACACATCGTACACTTCTCCAGAGTGGCTGTTGGCAATTTACATCCCGCCCATCATCGTAACAAGGCTCCCGTTTCCTCATGGCCTGCCCTGCATTTCTGGTTTTGACACTTTATTCAGCATGGCCCTTTTGACCGATGGGAAGCGAGACTTCTTTGTAGCGCTGATTTGCCTTTCCAGGTTGCTTGGTTGGCCAAAAAGGGCGTATGCGTTTTTTCCTGAATATATTCAGGAAAAAACGCATACGCCCTTTTTGGCCAAGGGCATCTTGTCGAGGTTTTGCCGCTTTTCCTGTGCTTTAAAGGCGATTTGACTCTCCCTCCTGAAATCTGTTTCCTGCAATTCTGCCTTGCTTTCAAATCCTCTTCGTTGCCTTCCCTCAATATATTTGTGGACGAGAGTGATCATTTATAAGTCTGCAGGTTTGTGAATTGCAGTGCCCCTGAGCTCCATTTTTCAACTCGCTTTCTTGGGAGCTGGCCGCAAAAGCGCAGGATTGCTTCAGGCCCTATTCTGGTCCCGGGCGGCAGGCTGAGCCTGGGGTTAATTCTTCTTCCTGATGGGAAAATAGAGTGACCTGTGCCTGTCCCAACACCTAGAGCTAGTCTCTCATTGTTTTCCCCTCTTCCCGTTCATCCTCAGGACAAACTGCAACCTGTACGGAACAGGAGGTTAAAGGTGCTGATTCTCCAAGGAGGGAGATTGCTAGTAAAGCAGCTGGAATGGCGAACCCGAGCACAAGGAGATGAGAAATGAGGTGCGTTTTAGAAACCTTTCGCGATCACACGGTGTACCATCTTCTGCGTTTCTCATGCATGTTTTCGATGTAGGAAGATGCCCTTGAACCTGGAGATTTGGGACCCATGGGATGGGTACCACGCAGTATTACTTTAAAGGGTCTGCGTTTCCTCACCCAACCTCACCAAACCTCTCATCCCCAAGAGTGTCCACCCTTATGTCTCAATCAGCTGTGGGTCTAGATATGGTCAATCCAGGTAGCATAACTGCCCCTAAACGAATTTTGTAAGAATTTCTCTCTCTTTCACTGTCTTTTTTTCACAGGTTTTTAAAAGTAATTGATTTTTATAATGGGGTTTAGCTGCTTTTCACTGCTGTGTTTATGTCACTTCACACCCACTTGACTCACTTACAGAGAGATATCAATACATAGGTTTTAAGATTCTTACTAGTCAGATATATTCTTGGGCCGTGAATAGGGGGTTTTGAGTCCAATTCACTGAGCAAGGAGTAGGTCTTGTCTAGTACGTATTGGGTTTATGGAACGGTATCTGAGCTAATTTGAAACCCTTGTTTTATTCATCACCCCACCTCACCTTTCCCGTTAAGCAGCCATTGTGTGTTTTCTAAACGTGTGACTCTGTTCTGTTTTGTAATTCAGTTCAAGGGTAGCGGTTTTTTCATTCCCTCTATAAGTGATATCTTATGATAAGTGTCTTTTTCTGTGTGACTTATTTCACTTAGAATCGTCGTACCTAAATCCACTCATCATGCTGCTACTAGCCTTATGACGTTGATTTCATGGCTGAGTGATATTCCATTGTACATAAGGACCACAACTTCTTTATCCATTTTTCTCTTTCCTGGGATATTTAAGGTGTAACGAAGTTGGAGGTTCTTGTCAACAGAGCAGCCCTAAACTTTGGGGTGCCTGTGTCTTGCTGGTTTTTAATTTTCCCACTTTATTCGCCCATGAGTGGAAGTGCCCTATGCTCTCTAAGCTGATTTTTTTAGATGTTTCAGGACACATCGTACACTTCTCCAGAGTGGCTGTTGGCAATTTACATCCCGCCCATCATCGTAACAAGGCTCCCGTTTCCTCATGGCCTGCCCTGCATTTCTGGTTTTGACACTTTATTCAGCATGGCCCTTTTGACCGATGGGAAGCGAGACTTCTTTGTAGCGCTGATTTGCCTTTCCAGGTTGCTTGGTTGGCCAAAAAGGGCGTATGCGTTTTTTCCTGAATATATTCAGGAAAAAACGCATACGCCCTTTTTGGCCAAGGGCATCTTGTCGAGGTTTTGCCGCTTTTCCTGTGCTTTAAAGGCGATTTGACTCTCCCTCCTGAAATCTGTTTCCTGCAATTCTGCCTTGCTTTCAAATCCTCTTCGTTGCCTTCCCTCAATATATTTGTGGACGAGAGTGATCATTTATAAGTCTGCAGGTTTGTGAATTGCAGTGCCCCTGAGCTCCATTTTTCAACTCGCTTTCTTGGGAGCTGGCCGCAAAAGCGCAGGATTGCTTCAGGCCCTATTCTGGTCCCGGGCGGCAGGCTGAGCCTGTGCTTAATTCTTCTTCCTGATGGGAAAATAGAGTGACCTGTGCCTGTCCCAACACCTAGAGCTAGTCTCTCATTGGTTCCCCCTCTTCCCGTTCATCCTCAGGACAAATTGCAACCTGTACGGAACAGGAGGTTAAAGGTGCTGATTCTCCAAGGAGGGAGATTGCTAGTAAAGCGGCTGGAATGGCGAACCCGAACACAAGGAGATGAGAAATGAGGTGCGTTTTAGAAACCTTTCGCGATCACACGTTGTACCATCTTCTGGGTTTCTCATGCATGTTTTCGATGTAGGAAGGTGCCCTTGAACCTGGAGATTTGGGACCCATGGGATGGGTAGCACGCAGTATTACTTTAAAGGGTCTGCGTTTGCTCACCTAACCTCACCAAACCTCTCAGCCCCAAGAGTGTCCACCCTTATGTCTCAATCAGCTGTGGGTCTATACATGGTCAATCCAGGTGGCATCACAGCCCCTGAACGAATTTTGTAAGAATTTCTCTCTCTTTCACTGTCTTTGTTTCACAGGTTTTTAAAAGTAATTGATTTTTATAATGGGGTTTAGCTGCTTTTCACTGCTGTGTTTATGTCACTTTACACCCACTTGACTCACTTACAGAGAGATATCAATACATAGGTTTTAAGATTCTTACTAGTCAGATATATTCTTGGGCCGTGAATAGGGGGTGTTGAGTCCAATTCACTGAGCAAGGAGTAGGTCTTGTCTGTTACATATTGGGTTTATGGAACGGTATCTGAGCTAATTTGAAACCCTTGTTTTATGCATCACCCCACCTCACCTTTCCCGTGAAGCAGCCATAGTGTGTTTTCTAAACGTGTGACTCTGTTCTGTTTTGTAATTCAGTTCAAGGGTAGCGGTTTTTACATTCCCTCTATAAGTGATATCTTATGATAAGTGTCTTTTTCTCTGTGACTTATTTCACTTAAAATCGTCGTACCTAAATCCACTCATCATGCTGCTACTAGCCTTATGACGTTGATTTCATGGCTGAGTGATATTCCTTTGTACATAAGGACCACAACTTATTTATCCATCTTTCTCTTTCCTGAGATATTTAAGGTGTAACGAAGTGGAGGTTCTTGTCAACAGAGCAGCCCTAAACGTTGGGGTGCCTGTGTCTTGCTGGTTTTTAATTTTCCCACTTTATACGCCCATGAGTGGAAGTGCCCTATGCTCTCTAAGCTGAGTTTTTTAGATGTTTCAGGACACACCGTACACTTCTCCAGAGTGGCTGTTGGCAATTTACATCCCGCCCATCAGCGTAGCAAGGCTCCCGTTTCTCCATGGCCTGTCCTGCATTTCTGATTTTGACACTTTATTCAGCATGGCCCTTTTGACCGATGGGAAGCGAGACTTCTTTGTAGCGCTGATTTGCCTTTCCAGGTTGCTTGGTTGGCCAAAAGGGGCGTATGCGTTTTTTCCTGAATATATTCAGGAAAAAACGCATACGCCCCTTTTGGCCAAGGGCATCTTGTCGAGGTTTTGCCGCTTTTCCTGTGCTTTAAAGGCGATTCGAATCTCCCTCCTGAAATCTGTTTCCTGCAATTCTGCCTTGCTTTCAAATCCTCTTCGTTGCCTTCCCTCAATATATTTGTGGAAGAGAGTGATCATTTATAAGTCTGCAGGTTTGTGAATTGCAGTGCCCCTGAGCTCCATTTTTCAACTCGCTTTCTTGGGAGCTGGCCGCAAACGCGCAGGATTGCTTCAGGCCCTATTCTGGTCCCGGGCGGCAGGCTGAGCCTGGGGTTAATTCTTCTTCCTGATGGGAAAATAGAGTGACCTGTGCCTGTCCCAACACCTAGAGCTAGTCTCTCATTGGTTCCCCCTTCTTCCCGTTCATCCTCAGGACAAATTGCAACCTGTACGGAACAGGAGGTTAAAGGTGCTGATTCTCCAAGGAGGGAGATTGCTAGTAATGCGGCTGGAATGGCGAACCCGAGCACAAGGACATGAAAAATGAGGTGCGTTTTAGAAACCTTTCCCGATCACACAGTGTACCATCTTCTGGGTTTCTCATGCATGTTTTCGATGTAGGAAGATGCCCTTGAACCTGGAGATTTGGGACCCATGGGATGGGTACCACGCAGTATTACTTTAAAGGGTCTGCGTTTCCTCACCCAACCTCACCAAACCTCTCATCCCCAAGAGTGTCCACCCTTATGTCTCAATCAGCTGTGGGTCTAGATATGGTCAATCCAGGTAGCATAACTGCCCCTAAACGAATTTTGTAAGAATTTCTCTCTCTTTCACTGTCTTTTTTTCACAGGTTTTTAAAAGTAATTGATTTTTATAATGGGGTTTAGCTGCTTTTCACTGCTGTGTTTATGTCACTTCACACCCACTTGACTCACTTACAGAGAGATATCAATACATAGGTTTTAAGATTCTTACTAGTCAGATATATTCTTGGGCCGTGAATAGGGGGTTTTGAGTCCAATTCACTGAGCAAGGAGTAGGTCTTGTCTAGTACATATTGGGTTTATGGAACGGTATCTGAGCTAATTTGAAACCCTTGTTTTATTCATCACCCCACCTCACCTTTCCCGTTAAGCAGCCATTGTGTGTTTTCTAAACGTGTGACTCTGTTCTGTTTTGTAATTCAGTTCAAGGGTAGCGGTTTTTTCATTCCCTCTATAAGTGATATCTTATGATAAGTGTCTTTTTCTGTGTGACTTATTTCACTTAGAATCGTCGTACCTAAATCCACTCATCATGCTGCTACTAGCCTTATGACGTTGATTTCATGGCTGAGTGATATTCCATTGTACATAAGGACCACAACTTCTTTATCCATTTTTCTCTTTCCTGGGATATTTAAGGTGTAACGAAGTTGGAGGTTCTTGTCAACAGAGCAGCCCTAAACTTTGGGGTGCCTGTGTCTTGCTGGTTTTTAATTTTCCCACTTTATTCGCCCATGAGTGGAAGTGCCCTATGCTCTCTAAGCTGAATTTTTTAGATGTTTCAGGACACATCGTACACTTCTCCAGAGTGGCTGTTGGCAATTTACATCCCGCCCATCATCGTAACAAGGCTCCCGTTTCCTCATGGCCTGCCCTGCATTTCTGGTTTTGACACTTTATTCAGCATGGCCCTTTTGACCGATGGGAAGCGAGACTTCTTTGTAGCACTGATTTGCCTTTCCAGGTTGCTGGGTTGGCCAAAAAGGGCGTATGCGTTTTTTCCTGAATATATTCAGGAAAAAACGCATACGCCCTTTTTGGCCAAGGGCATCTTGTCGAGGTTTTGCCGCTTTTCCTGTGCTTTAAAGGCGATTTGACTCTCCCTCCTGAAATCTGTTTCCTGCAATTCTGCCTTGCTTTCAAATCCTCTTCGTTGCATTCCCTCAATATATTTGTGGACGAGAGTGATCATTTATAAGTCTGCAGGTTTGTGAATTGCAGTGCCCCTGAGCTCCATTTTTCAACTCGCTTTCTTGGGAGCTGGCCGCAAAAGCGCAGGATTGCTTCAGGCCCTATTCTGGTCCCGGGCGGCAGGCTGAGCCTGTGCTTAATTCTTCTTCCTGATGGGAAAATAGAGTGACCTGTGCCTGTCCCAACACCTAGAGCTAATCTCTCATTGGTTCCCCCTCTTCCCGTTCATCCTCAGGACAAATTGCAACCTGTACGGAACAGGAGGTTAAAGGTGCTGATTCTCCAAGGAGGGAGATTGCTAGTAAAGCGGCTGGAATGGCGAACCCGAGCACAAGGACATGAGAAATGAGGTGCGTTTTAGAAACCTTTCCCGATCACACGGTGTACCATCTTCTGGGTTTCTCATGCATGTTTTCGATGTAGGAAGGTGCCCTTGAACCTGGAGATTTGGGACCCATGGGATGGGTAGCACGCAGTATTACTTTAAAGGGTCTGCGTTTGCTCACCCAACCTCACCAAACCTCTCAGCCCCAAGAGTGTCCACCCTTATGTCTCAATCAGCTGTGGGTCTATACATGGTCAATCCAGGTGGCATCACAGCCCCTGAACGAATTTTGTAAGAATTTCTCTCTCTTTCACTGTCTTTGTTTCACAGGTTTTTAAAAGTAATTGATTTTTATAATGGGGTTTAGCTGCTTTTCACTGCTGTGTTTATGTCACTTTACACCCACTTGACTCACTTACAGAGAGATATCAATACATAGGTTTTAAGATTCTTACTAGTCAGATATATTCTTGGGCCGTGAATAGGGGGTGTTGAGTCCAATTCACTGAGCAAGGAGTAGGTCTTGTCTATTACATATTGGGTTTATGGAACGGTATCTGAGCTAATTTGAAACCCTTGTTTTATGCATCACCCCACCTCACCTTTCCCGTGAAGAAGCCATAGTGTGTTTTCTAAACGTGTGACTCTGTTCTGTTTTGTAATTCAGTTCAAGGGTAGCGGTTTTTACATTCCCTCTATAAGTGATATCTTATGATAAGTGTCTTTTTCTGTGTGACTTATTTCACTTAGAATCGTCGTACCTAAATCCACTCATCATGCTGCTACTAGCCTTATGACGTTGATTTCATGGCTGAGTGATATTCCATTGTACATAAGGACCACAACTTCTTTATCCATTTTTCTCTTTCCTGGGATATTTAAGGTGTAACGAAGTGGAGGTTCTTGTCAACAGAGCAGCCCTAAACGTTGGGGTGCCTGTGTCTTGCTGATTTTTAGTTTTCCCAATTTATACGCCCATGAGTGGAAGTGCCCTATGCTCTCTAAGCTCAGTTTTTTAGATGTTTCAGGACACACCGTACACTTCACCAGAGTGGCTATGGCAATTTACATCCCGCCCATCAGCGTAGCAAGGCTCCCGTTTCTAAATGGCCTGCCCTGCATTTCTGGTTTTGACACTTTATTCAGCATGGCCCTTTTGACCGATGGGAAGCGAGACTTCTTTGTAGCGCTGATTTGCCTTTCCAGGTTGCTTGGTTGGCCAAAAAGGGCGTATGCGTTTTTTCCTGAATATATTCAGGAAAAAACGCATACGCCCTTTTTGGCCAAGGGCATCATTGTCGAGGTTTTGCCGCTTTTCCTGTGCTTTAAAGGCGATTCGAATCTCCCTCCTGAAATCTGTTTCCTGCAATTCTGCCTTGCTTTCAAATCCTCTTCGTTGCCTTCCCTCAATATATTTGTGGACGAGAGTGATCATTTATAAGTCTGCAGGTTTGTGAATTGCAGTGCCCCTGAGCTCCATTTTTCAACTCGCTTTCTTGGGAGCTGGCCGCAAAAGCGCAGGATTGCTTCAGGCCCTATTCTGGTCCTGGGCGGCAGGCTGAGCCTGTGCTTAATTATTCTTCCTGATGGGAAAATAGAGTGACCTGTGCCTGTCCCAACACCTAGAGCTAGTCTCTCATTGGTTCCCCCTCTTCCCGTTCATCCTCAAGACAAATTGCAACCTGTACGGAACAGGAGGTTAAAGGTGCTGATTCTCCAAGGAGGGAGATTGCTAGTAAAGCGGCTGGAATGGCGAACCCGAGCACAAGGAGATGAGAAATGAGGTGTGTTTTAGAAACCTTTCGCGATCACACGGTGTACCATGTTCTGGGTTTCTCATGCATGTTTTCGATGTAGGAAGATGCCCTTGAACCTGGAGATTTGGGACTCATGGGATGGGTACCACGCAGTATTACTTTAAAGGGTCTGCGTTTGCTCACCCAACCTCACCAAACCTCTCAGCCCCAAGACTGTCCACCCTTATGTCTCAATCAGCTGTGGGTCTATACATGGTCAATCCAGGTGGCATCACAGCCCCTGAACGAATTTTGTAAGAATTTCTCTCTCTTTCACTGTCTTTGTTTCACAGGTTTTTAAAAGTAATTGATTTTTATAATGGGGTTTAGCTGCTTTTCACTGCTGTGTTTATGTCACTTTGCACCCACTTGACTCACTTACAGAGAGATATCAATACATAGGTTTTAAGATTCTTACTAGTCAGATATATTCTTGGGCCGTGAATAGGGGGTGTTGAGTCCAATTCACTGAGCAAGGAGTAGGTCTTGTCTATTACATATTGGGTTTATGGAACGGTATCTGAGCTAATTTGAAACCCTTGTTTTATGCATCACCCCACCTCACCTTTCCCGTTAAGCAGCCATAGTGTGTTTTCTAAACGTGTGACTCTGTTCTGTTTTGTAATTCAGTTCAAGGGTAGCGGTTTTTACATTCCCTCTATAAGTGATATCTTATGATAAGTGTCTTTTTCTGTGTGACTTATTTCACTTAGAATCGTCGTACCTAAATCCACTCATCATGCTGCTACTAGCCTTATGACGTTGATTTCATGGCTGAGTGATATTCCATTGTACATAAGGACCACAACTTCTTTATCCATTTTTCTCTTTCCTGGGATATTTAAGGTGTAACGAAGTGGAGGTTCTTGTCAACAGAGCAGCCCTAAACGTTGGGGTGCCTGTGTCTTGCTGATTTTTAGTTTTCCCAATTTATACGCCCATGAGTGGAAGTGCCCTATGCTCTCTAAGCTGAGTTTTTTAGATGTTTCAGGACACACCGTACACTTCACCAGAGTGGCTGTTGGCAATTTACATCCCGCCCATCAGCGTAGCAAGGCTCCCGTTTCTAAATGGCCTGCCCTGCATTTCTGGTTTTGACACTTTATTCAACATGGCCCTTTTGACCGATGGGAAGCGAGACTTCTTTGTAGCGCTGATTTGCCTTTCCAGGTTGCTTGGTTGGCCAAAAAGGGCGTATGCGTTTTTTCCTGAATATATTCAGGAAAAAACGCATACGCCCTTTTTGGCCAAGGGCATCATTGTCGAGGTTTTGCCGCTTTTCCTGTGCTTTAAAGGCGATTCGAATCTCCCTCCTGAAATCTGTTTCCTGCAATTCTGCCTTGCTTTCAAATCCTCTTCGTTGCTTTCCCTCAATATATTTGTGGACGAGAGTGATCATTTATAAGTCTGCAGGTTTGTGAATTGCAGTGCCCCTGAGCTCCATTTTTCAACTCGCTTTCTTGGGAGCTGGCCGCAAAAGCGCAGGATTGCTTCAGGCCCTATTCTGGTCCTGGGCGGCAGGCTGAGCCTGTGCTTAATTCTTCTTCCTGATGGGAAAATAGAGTGACCTGTGCCTGTCCCAACACCTAGAGCTAGTCTCTCATTGGTTCCCCCTCTTCCCGTTCATCCTCAGGACAAATTGCAACCTGTACGGAACAGGAGGTTAAAGGTGCTGATTCTCCAAGGAGGGAGATTGCTAGTAAAGCGGCTGGAATGGCGAACCCGAGCACAAGGAGATGAGAAATGAGGTGTGTTTTAGAAACCTTTCCCGATCACACGGTGTACCATGTTCTGGGTTTCTCATGCATGTTTTCGATGTAGGAAGATGCCCTTGAACCTGGAGATTTGGGACACATGGGATGGGTACCACGCAGTATTACTTTAAAGGGTCTGCGTTTGCTCACCCAACCTCACCAAACCTCTCAGCCCCAAGACTGTCCACCCTTATGTCTCAATCAGCTGTGGGTCTATACATGGTCAATCCAGGTGGCATCACAGCCCCTGAACGAATTTTGTAAGAATTTCTCTCTCTTTCACTGTCTTTGTTTCACAGGTTTTTAAAAGTAATTGATTTTTATAATGGGGTTTAGCTGCTTTTCACTGCTGTGTTTATGTCACTTTACACCCACTTGACTCACTTACAGAGACATATCAATACATAGGTTTTAAGATTCTTACTAGTCAGATATATTCTTGGGCCGTGAATAGGGGGTGTTGAGTCCAATTCACTGAGCAAGGAGTAGGTCTTGTCTATTACATATTGGGTTTATGGAACGGTATCTGAGCTAATTTGAAACCCTTGTTTTATGCATCACCCCACCTCACCTTTCCCGTTAAGCAGCCATAGTGTGTTTTCTAAACGTGTGACTCTGTTCTGTTTTGTAATTCAGTTCAAGGGTAGCGGTTTTTACATTCCCTCTATAAGTGATATCTTATGATAAGTGTCTTTTTCTGTGTGACTTATTTCACTTAGAATCGTCGTACCTAAATCCACTCATCATGCTGCTACTAGCCTTATGACGTTGATTTCATGGCTGAGTGATATTCCATTGTACATAAGGACCACAACTTCTTTATCCATTTTTCTCTTTCCTGGGATATTTAAGGTGTAACGAAGTGGAGGTTCTTGTCAACAGAGCAGCCCTAAACGTTGGGGTGCCTGTGTCTTGCTGATTTTTAGTTTTCCCAATTTATACGCCCATGAGTGGAAGTGCCCTATGCTCTCTAAGCTGTGTTTTTTAGATGTTTCAGGACACACCGTACACTTCTCCAGAGTGGCTGTTGGCAATTTACATCCCGCCCATCAGCGTAGCAAGGCTCCCGTTTCTAAATGGCCTGCCCTGCATTTCTGGTTTTGACACTTTATTCAGCTTGGCCCTTTTGACCGATGGGAAGCGAGACTTCTTTGTAGCGCTGATTTGCCTTTCCAGGTTGCTTGCTTGGCCAAAAAGGGCGTATGCGTTTTTTCCTGAATATATTCAGGAAAAAACGCATACGCCGTTTTTGGCCAAGGGCATCTTGTCGAGGTTTTGCCGCTTTTCTTGTGCTTTAAAGGCGATTCGAATCTCCCTCCTGAAATCTGTTTCCTGCAATTCTGCCTTGCTTTCAAATCCTCTTCGTTCCCTTCCCTCAATATATTTGTGGACGAGAGTGATCATTTATAAGTCTGCAGGTTTGTTAATTGCAGTGCCCCTGAGCTCCATTTTTTAACTCGCTTTCTTGGGAGCTGGCCGCAAAAGCGCAGGATTGCTTCAGGCCCTATTCTGGTCCCGGGCGGCAGGCTGAGCCTGTGGTTAATTCTTCTTCCTGATGGGAAAATAGAGTGACCTGTGCCTGTCTCAAAACCTAGAGCTAGTCTCTCATTGGTTCCCCCTCTTCCCGTTCATCCTCAGGACAAATTGCAACCTGTACGGAACAGGAGGTTAAAGGTGCTGATTCTCCAAGGAGGGAGATTGCTAGTAAAGCGGCTGGAATGGCGAACCCGAGCACAAGGAGATGAGAAATGAGGTGCGTTTTAGAAACCTTTCGCGATCACACGGTGTACCATCTTCTGGGTTTCTCATGCATGTTTTCGATGTAGGAAGATGCCCTTGAACCTGGAGATTTGGGACCCATGGGATGGGTACCACGCAGTATTACTTTAAAGGGTCTGCGTTTCCTCACCCAACCTCACCAAACCTCTCATCCCCAAGAGTGTCCACCCTTATGTCTCAATCAGCTGTGGGTCTAGATATGGTCAATCCAGGTAGCATAACTGCCCCTAAACGAATTTTGTAAGAATTTCTCTCTCTTTCACTGTCTTTTTTTCACAGGTTTTTAAAAGTAATTGATTTTTATAATGGGGTTTAGCTGCTTTTCACTGCTGTGTTTATGTCACTTCACACCCACTTGACTCACTTACAGAGAGATATCAATACATAGGTTTTAAGATTCTTACTAGTCAGATATATTCTTGGGCCGTGAATAGGGCGTTTTGAGTCCAATTCACTGAGCAAGGAGTAGGTCTTGTCTAGTACATATTGGCTTTATGGAACGGTATCTGAGCTAATTTGAAACCCTTGTTTTATTCATCACCCCACCTCACCTTTCCCGTTAAGCAGCCATTGTGTTTTTTCTAAACGTGTGACTCTGTTCTGTTTTGTAATTCAGTTCAAGGGTAGCGATTTTTTCATTCCCTCTATAAGTGATATCTTATGATAAGTGTCTTTTTCTGTGTGACTTATTTCACTTAGAATCGTCGTACCTAAATCCACTCATCATGCTGCTACTAGCCTTATGACGTTGATTTCATGGCTGAGTGATATTCCATTGTACATAAGGACCACAACTTCTTTATCCATTTTTCTCTTTCCTGGGATATTTAAGGTGTAACGAAGTTGGAGGTTCTTGTCAACAGAGCAGCCCTAAACTTTGGGGTGCCTGTGTCTTGCTGGTTTTTAATTTTCCCACTTTATACGCCCATGAGTGGAAGTGCCCTATGCTCTCTAAGCTGAGTTTTTTAGATGTTTCAGGACACATCGTACACTTCTCCAGAGTGGCTGTTGGCAATTTACATCCCGCCCATCATCGTAACAAGGCTCCCGTTTCCTCATGGCCTGCCCTGCATGTCTGGTTTTGACACTTTATTCAGCATGGCCCTTTTGACCGATGGGAAGCGAGACTTCTTTGTAGCGCTGATTTGCCTTTCCAGGTTGCTTGGTTGGCCAAAAAGGGCGTATGCGTTTTTTCCTGAATATATTCAGGAAAAAACGCATACGCCCTTTTTGGCCAAGGGCATCTTGTCGAGGTTTTCCCGCTTTTCCTGTGCTTTAAAGGCGATTTGACTCTCCCTCCTGAAATCTGTTTCCTGCAATTCTGCCTTGCTTTCAAATCCTCTTCGTTGCCTTCCCTCAATATATTTGTGGACGAGAGTGATCATTTATAAGTCTGCAGGTTTGTGAATTGCAGTGCCCCTGAGCTCCATTTTTCAACTCGCTTTCTTGGGAGCTGGCCGCAAAAGCGCAGGATTGCTTCAGGCCCTATTCTGGTCCCGGGCGGCAGGCTGAGCCTGTGCTTAATTCTTCTTCCTGATGGGAAAATAGAGTGACCTGTGCCTGTCTCAACACCTAGAGCTAGTCTCTCATTGTTTTCCCCTCTTCCCGTTCATCCTCAGGACAAATTGCAACCTGTACGGAACAGGAGGTTAAAGGTGCTGATTCTCCAAGGAGGGAGATTGCTAGTAAAGCGGCTGGAATGGCGAACCCGAGCACAAGGAGATGAGAAATGAGGTGCGTTTTAGAAACCTTTCGCGATCACACGGTGTACCATCTTCTGGGTTTCTCATGCATGTTTTCGATGTAGGAAGATGCCCTTGAACCTGGAGATTTGGGACCCATGGGATGGGTACCACGCAGTATTACTTTAAAGGGTCTGCGTTTCCTCACCCAACCTCACCAAACCTCTCATCCCCAAGAGTGTCCACCCTTATGTCTCAATCAGCTGTGGGTCTAGATATGGTCAATCCAGGTAGCATAACTGCCCCTAAACGAATTTTGTAAGAATTTCTCTCTCTTTCACTGTCTTTTTTTCACAGGTTTTTAAAAGTAATTGATTTTTATAATGGGGTTTAGCTGCTTTTCACTGCTGTGTTTATGTCACTTCACACCCACTTGACTCACTTACAGAGAGATATCAATACATAGGTTTTAAGATTCTTACTAGTCAGATATATTCTTGGGCCGTGAATAGGGCGTTTTGAGTCCAATTCACTGAGCAAGGAGTAGGTCTTGTCTAGTACATATTGGCTTTATGGAACGGTATCTGAGCTAATTTGAAACCCTTGTTTTATTCATCACCCCACCTCACCTTTCCCGTTAAGCAGCCATTGTGTTTTTTCTAAACGTGTGACTCTGTTCTGTTTTGTAATTCAGTTCAAGGGTAGCGATTTTTTCATTCCCTCTATAAGTGATATCTTATGATAAGTGTCTTTTTCTGTGTGACTTATTTCACTTAGAAT
Source organism: Balaenoptera physalus (assembly GCF_965194825.1). Classification (NCBI taxonomy): domain Eukaryota; kingdom Metazoa; phylum Chordata; class Mammalia; order Artiodactyla; family Balaenopteridae; genus Balaenoptera; species Balaenoptera physalus. Next base: position 76,316 of record NW_028125654.1, on the reverse strand, counting down.
CGTCGTACCTAAATCCACTCATCATGCTGCTACTAGCCTTATGACGTTGATTTCATGGCTGAGTGATATTCCATTGTACATAAGGACCACAACTTCTTTATCCATTTTTCTCTTTCCTGGGATATTTAAGGTGTAACGAAGTTGGAGGTTCTTGTCAACAGAGCAGCCCTAAACTTTGGGGTGCCTGTGTCTTGCTGGTTTTTAATTTTCCCACTTTATACGCCCATGAGTGGAAGTGCCCTATGCTCTCTAAGCTGAGTTTTTTAGATGTTTCAGGACACATCGTACACTTCTCCAGAGTGGCTGTTGGCAATTTACATCCCGCCCATCATCGTAACAAGGCTCCCGTTTCCTCATGGCCTGCCCTGCATGTCTGGTTTTGACACTTTATTCAGCATGGCCCTTTTGACCGATGGGAAGCGAGACTTCTTTGTAGCGCTGATTTGCCTTTCCAGGTTGCTTGGTTGGCCAAAAAGGGCGTATGCGTTTTTTCCTGAATATATTCAGGAAAAAACGCATACGCCCTTTTTGGCCAAGGGCATCTTGTCGAGGTTTTCCCGCTTTTCCTGTGCTTTAAAGGCGATTTGACTCTCCCTCCTGAAATCTGTTTCCTGCAATTCTGCCTTGCTTTCAAATCCTCTTCGTTGCCTTCCCTCAATATATTTGTGGACGAGAGTGATCATTTATAAGTCTGCAGGTTTGTGAATTGCAGTGCCCCTGAGCTCCATTTTTCAACTCGCTTTCTTGGGAGCTGGCCGCAAAAGCGCAGGATTGCTTCAGGCCCTATTCTGGTCCCGGGCGGCAGGCTGAGCCTGTGCTTAATTCTTCTTCCTGATGGGAAAATAGAGTGACCTGTGCCTGTCTCAACACCTAGAGCTAGTCTCTCATTGTTTTCCCCTCTTCCCGTTCATCCTCAGGACAAATTGCAACCTGTACGGAACAGGAGGTTAAAGGTGCTGATTCTCCAAGGAGGGAGATTGCTAGTAAAGCAGCTGGAATGGCGAACCCGAGCACAAGGAGATGAGAAATGAGGTGCGTTTTAGAAACCTTTCGCGATCACACGGTGTACCATCTTCTGGGTTTCTCATGCATGTTTTCGATGTAGGAAGATGCTCTTGAACCTGGAGATTTGGGACCCATGGGATGGGTACCACGCAGTATTACTTTAATGGGTCTGCGTTTCCTTACCCAACCTCACCAAACCTCTCAGACCCAAGAGTGTCCACCCTTATGTCTCAATCAGCTGTGGGTCTAGATATGGTCAATCCAGGTAGCATAACTGCCCCTAAACGAATTTTGTAAGAATTTCTCTCTCTTTCACTGTCTTTTTTTCACAGGTTTTTAAAAGTAATTGATTTTTATAATGGGGTTTAGCTGCTTTTCACTGCTGTGTTTATGTCACTTCACACCCACTTGACTCACTTACAGAGAGATATCAATACATAGGTTTTAAGATTCTTACTAGTCACATATATTCTTGGGCCGTGAATAGGGGGTTTTGAGTCCAATTCACTGAGCAAGGAGTAGGTCTTGTCTAGTACATATTGGGTTTATGGAACGGTATCTGAGCTAATTTGAAACCCTTGTTTTATTCATCACCCCACCTCACCTTTCCCGTTAAGCAGCCATTGTGTGTTTTCTAAACGTGTGACTCTGTTCTGTTTTGTAATTCAGTTCAAGGGTAGCGGTTTTTTCATTCCCTCTATAAGTGATATCTTATGATAAGTGTCTTTTTCTGTGTGACTTATTTCACTTAGAATCGTCGTACCTAAATCCACTCATCATGCTGCTACTAGCCTTATGACGTTGATTTCATGGCTGAGTGATATTCCATTGTACATAAGGACCACAACTTCTTTATCCATTTTTCTCTTTCCTGGGATATTTAAGGTGTAACGAAGTTGGAGTTTCTTGTCAACAGAGCAGCCCTAAACTTTGGGGTGCCTGTGTCTTGCTGGTTTTTAATTTTCCCACTTTATACGCCCATGAGTGGAAGTGCCCTATGCTCTCTAAGCTGAGTTTTTTAGATGTTTCAGGACACATCGTACACTTCTCCAGAGTGGCTGTTGGCAATTTACATCCCGCCCATCATCGTAACAAGGCTCCCGTTTCCTCATGGCCTGCCCTGCATTTCTGGTTTTGACACTTTATTCAGCATGGCCCTTTTGACCGATGGGAAGCGAGACTTCTTTGTAGCGCTGATTTGCCTTTCCAGGTTGCTTGGTTGGCCAAAAAGGGCGTATGCGTTTTTTCCTGAATATATTCAGGAAAAAACGCATACGCCCTTTTTGGCCAAGGGCATCTTGTCGAGGTTTTGCCGCTTTTCCTGTGCTTTAAAGGCGATTTGACTCTCCCTCCTGAAATCTGTTTCCTGCAATTCTGCCTTGCTTTCAAATCCTCTTCGTTGCCTTCCCTCAATATATTTGTGGACGAGAGTGATCATTTATAAGTCTGCAGGTTTGTGAATTGCAGTGCCCCTGAGCTCCATTTTTCAACTCGCTTTCTTGGGAGCTGGCCGCAAAAGCGCAGGATTGCTTCAGGCCCTATTCTGGTCCCGGGCGGCAGGCTGAGCCTGGGGTTAATTCTTCTTCCTGATGGGAAAATAGAGTGACCTGTGCCTGTCCCAACACCTAGAGCTAGTCTCTCATTGTTTTCCCCTCTTCCCGTTCATCCTCAGGACAAACTGCAACCTGTACGGAACAGGAGGTTAAAGGTGCTGATTCTCCAAGGAGGGAGATTGCTAGTAAAGCAGCTGGAATGGCGAACCCGAGCACAAGGAGATGAGAAATGAGGTGCGTTTTAGAAACCTTTCGCGATCACACGGTGTACCATCTTCTGGGTTTCTCATGCATGTTTTCGATGTAGGAAGATGCCCTTGAACCTGGAGAATTGGGACCCATGGGATGGGTACCACGCAGTATTACTTTAAAGGGTCTGCGTTTCCTCACCCAACCTCACCAAACCTCTCATCCCCAAGAGTGTCCACCCTTATGTCTCAATCAGCTGTGGGTCTAGATATGGTCAATCCAGGTAGCATAACTGCCCCTAAACGAATTTTGTAAGAATTTCTCTTTCTTTCACTGTCTTTTTTTCACAGGTTTTTAAAAGTAATTGATTTTTATAATGGGGTTTAGCTGCTTTTCACTGCTGTGTTTATGTCACTTCACACCCACTTGACTCACTTACAGAGAGATATCAATACATAGGTTTTAAGATTCTTACTAGTCAGATATATTCTTGGGCCGTGAATAGGGGGTTTTGAGTCCAATTCACTGAGCAAGGAGTAGGTCTTGTCTAGTACATATTGGGTTTATGGAACGGTATCTGAGCTAATTTGAAACCCTTGTTTTATTCATCACCCCACCTCACCTTTCCCGTTAAGCAGCCATTGTGTGTTTTCTAAACGTGTGACTCTGTTCTGTTTTGTAATTCAGTTCAAGGGTAGCGGTTTTTTCATTCCCTCTATAAGTGATATCTTATGATAAGTGTCTTTTTCTGTGTGACTTATTTCACTTAGAATCGTCGTACCTAAATCCACTCATCATGCTGCTACTAGCCTTATGACGTTGATTTCATGGCTGAGTGATATTCCATTGTACATAAGGACCACAACTTCTTTATCCATTTTTCTCTTTCCTGGGATATTTAAGGTGTAACGAAGTTGGAGGTTCTTGTCAACAGAGCAGCCCTAAACTTTGGGGTGCCTGTGTCTTGCTGGTTTTTAATTTTCCCACTTTATTCGCCCATGAGTGGAAGTGCCCTATGCTCTCTAAGCTGATTTTTTTAGATGTTTCAGGACACATCGTACACTTCTCCAGAGTGGCTGTTGGCAATTTACATCCCGCCCATCATCGTAACAAGGCTCCCGTTTCCTCATGGCCTGCCCTGCATTTCTGGTTTTGACACTTTATTCAGCATGGCCCTTTTGACCGATGGGAAGCGAGACTTCTTTGTAGCGCTGATTTGCCTTTCCAGGTTGCTTGGTTGGCCAAAAAGGGCGTATGCGTTTTTTCCTGAATATATTCAGGAAAAAACGCATACGCCCTTTTTGGCCAAGGGCATCTTGTCGAGGTTTTGCCGCTTTTCCTGTGCTTTAAAGGCGATTTGACTCTCCCTCCTGAAATCTGTTTCCTGCAATTCTGCCTTGCTTTCAAATCCTCTTCGTTGCCTTCCCTCAATATATTTGTGGACGAGAGTGATCATTTATAAGTCTGCAGGTTTGTGAATTGCAGTGCCCCTGAGCTCCATTTTTCAACTCGCTTTCTTGGGAGCTGGCCGCAAAAGCGCAGGATTGCTTCAGGCCCTATTCTGGTCCCGGGCGGCAGGCTGAGCCTGTGCTTAATTCTTCTTCCTGATGGGAAAATAGAGTGACCTGTGCCTGTCCCAACACCTAGAGCTAGTCTCTCATTGGTTCCCCCTCTTCCCGTTCATCCTCAGGACAAATTGCAACCTGTACGGAACAGGAGGTTAAAGGTGCTGATTCTCCAAGGAGGGAGATTGCTAGTAAAGCGGCTGGAATGGCGAACCCGAACACAAGGAGATGAGAAATGAGGTGCGTTTTAGAAACCTTTCCCGATCACACGGTGTACCATCTTCTGGGTTTCTCATGCATGTTTTCGATGTAGGAAGGTGCCCTTGAACCTGGAGATTTGGGACCCATGGGATGGGTAGCACGCAATATTACTTTAAAGTGTCTGCGTTTGCTCACCCAACCTCACCAAACCTCTCAGCCCCAAGAGTGTCCACCCTTATGTCTCAATCAGCTGTGGGTCTATACATGGTCAATCCAGGTGGCATCACAGCCCCTGAACGAATTTTGTAAGAATTTCTCTCTCTTTCACTGTCTTTGTTTCACAGGTTTTTAAAAGTAATTGATTTTTATAATGGGGTTTAGCTGCTTTTCACTGCTGTGTTTATGTCACTTTACACCCACTTGACTCACTTACAGAGAGATATCAATACATAGGTTTTAAGATTCTTACTAGTAAGATATATTCTTGGGCCGTGAATAGGGGGTGTTGAGTCCAGTTCACTGAGCAAGGAGTAGGTCTTGTCTGTTACATATTGGGTTTATGGAACGGTATCTGAGCTAATTTGAAACCCTTGTTTTATGCATCACCCCACCTCACCTTTCCCGTGAAGCAGCCATAGTGTGTTTTCTAAACGTGTGACTCTGTTCTGTTTTGTAATTCAGTTCAAGGGTAGCGGTTTTTACATTCCCTCTATAAGTGATATCTTATGATAAGTGTCTTTTTCTCTGTGACTTATTTCACTTAAAATCGTCGTACCTAAATCCACTCATCATGCTGCTACTAGCCTTATGACGTTGATTTCATGGCTGAGTGATATTCCTTTGTACATAAGGACCACAACTTATTTATCCATCTTTCTCTTTCCTGAGATATTTAAGGTGTAACGAAGTGGAGGTTCTTGTCAACAGAGCAGCCCTAAACGTTGGGGTGCCTGTGTCTTGCTGATTTTTAGTTTTCCCAATTTATACGCCCATGAGTGGAAGTGCCCTATGCTCTCTAAGCTGAGTTTTTTAGATGTTTCAGGACACACCGTACACTTCTCCAGAGTGGCTGTTGGCAATTTACATCCCGCCCATCAGCGTAGCAAGGCTCCCGTTTCTCCATGGCCTGCCCTGCATTTCTGGTTTTGACACTTTATTCAGCTTGGCCCTTTGGACCGATGGGAAGCGAGACTTCTTTGTAGCGCTGATTTGCCTTTCCAGGTTGCTTGGTTGGCCAAAAAGGGCGTATGCGTTTTTTCCTGAATATATTCAGGAAAAAACGCATACGCCGTTTTTGGCCAAGGGCATCATTGTCGAGGTTTTGCTGCTTTTCTTGTGCTTTAAAGGCGATTCGAATCTCCCTCCTGAAATCTGTTTCCTGCAATTCTGCCTTGCTTTCAAATCCTCTTCGTTGCTTTCCCTCAATATATTTGTGGACGAGAGTGAACATTTATAAGTCTGCAGGTTTGTGAATTGCAGTGCGCCTGAGCTCCATTTTTCAACTCGCTTTCTTGGGATCTGGCCGCAAAAGCGCAGGTTTGCTTCAGGCCCTATTCTGGTCCCGGGCGGCAGGCTGAGCCTGTGCTTAATTCTTCTTCCTGATGGGAAAATAGAGTGACCTGTGCCTGTCCCAACACCTAGAGCTAGTCTCTCATTGGTTCCCCCTCTTCCCGTTCATCCTCAGGACAAATTACAACCTGTACGGAACAGGAGGTTAAAGGTGCTGATTCTCCAAGGAGGGAGATTGCTAGTAAAGCGGCTGGAATGGCGAACCCGAGCACAAGGAGATGAGAAATGAGGTGTGTTATAGAAACCTTTCCCGATCACACGGTGAACCATCTTCTGGGTTCCTCATGCATGTTTTCGATGTATTAAGATGGCCTTGAACCTGGAGATTTGGGACCCATGGGATGGGTAACACGCAGTATTACTTTAAAGGGTCTGCGTTTGCTCACCCAACCTCACCAAACCTCTCAGCCCCAAGAGTGTCCACCCTTATGTCTCAATCAGCTGTGGGTCTATACATGGTCAATCCAGGTGGCATCACAGCCCCTGAACGAATTTTGTAAGAATTTCTCTCTCTTTCACTGTCTTTGTTTCACAGGTTTTTAAAAGTAATTGATTTTTATAATGGGGTTTAGCTGCTTTTCACTGCTGTGTTTATGTCACTTTACACCCACTTGACTCACTTACAGAGACATATCAATACATAGGTTTTAAGATTCTTACTAGTCAGATATATTCTTGGGCCGTGAATAGGGGGTGTTGAGTCCAATTCACTGAGCAAGGAGTAGGTCTTGTCTATTACATATTGGGTTTATGGAACGGTATCTGAGCTAATTTGAAACCCTTGTTTTATTCATCACCCCACCTCACCTTTCCCGTTAAGCAGCCATTGTGTGTTTTCTAAACGTGTGACTCTGTTCTGTTTTGTAATTCAGTTCAAGGGTAGCGGTTTTTTCATTCCCTCTATAAGTGATATCTTATGATAAGTGTCTTTTTCTGTGTGACTTATTTCACTTAGAATCGTCGTACCTAAATCCACTCATCATGCTGCTACTAGCCTTATGACGTTGATTTCATGGCTGAGTGATATTCCATTGTACATAAGGACCACAACTTCTTTATCCATTTTTCTCTTTCCTGGGATATTTAAGGTGTAACGAAGTGGAGGTTCTTGTCAACAGAGCAGCCCTAAACGTTGGGGTGCCTGTGTCTTGCTGATTTTTAGTTTTCCCAATTTATACGCCCATGAGTGGAAGTGCCCTATGCTCTCTAAGCTGTGTTTTTTAGATGTTTCAGGACACACCGTACACTTCTCCAGAGTGGCTGTTGGCAATTTACATCCCGCCCATCAGCGTAGCAAGGCTCCCGTTTCTAAATGGCCTGCCCTGCATTTCTGGTTTTGACACTTTATTCAGCTTGGCCCTTTTGACCGATGGGAAGCGAGACTTCTTTGTAGCGCTGATTTGCCTTTCCAGGTGGCTTGCTTGGCCAAAAAGGGCGTATGCGTTTTTTCCTGAATATATTCAGGAAAAAACGCATACGCCGTTTTTGGCCAAGGGCATCTTGTCGAGGTTTTCCCGCTTTTCTTGTGCTTTAAAGGCGATTCGAATCTCCCTCCTGAAATCTGTTTCCTGCAATTCTGCCTTGCTTTCAAATCCTCTTCGTTCCCTTCCCTCAATATATTTGTGGACGAGAGTGATCATTTATAAGTCTGCAGGTTTGTGAATTGCAGTGCCCGTGAGCTCCATTTTTCAACTCGCTTTCTTGGGAGCTGGCCGCAAAAGCGCAGGATTGCTTCAGGCCCTATTCTGGTCCCGGGCGGCAGGCTGAGCCTGTGGTTAATTCTTCTTCCTGATGGGAAAATAGAGTGACTTGTGCCTGTCTCAAAACCTAGAGCTAGTCTCTCATTGGTTCCCCCTCTTCCCGTTCATCCTCAGGACAAATTGCAACCTGTACGGAACAGGAGGTTAAAGGTGCTGATTCTCCAAGGAGGGAGATTGCTAGTAAAGCGGCTGGAATGGCGAACCCGAGCACAAGGAGATGAGAAATGAGGTGCGTTTTAGAAACCTTTCGCGATCACACGGTGTACCATCTTCTGGGTTTCTCATGCATGTTTTCGATGTAGGAAGATGCCCTTGAACCTGGAGATTTGGGACCCATGGGATGGGTACCACGCAGTATTACTTTAAAGGGTCTGCGTTTCCTCACCCAACCTCACCAAACCTCTCATCCCCAAGAGTGTCCACCCTTATGTCTCAATCAGCTGTGGGTCTAGATATGGTCAATCCAGGTAGCATAACTGCCCCTAAACGAATTTTGTAAGAATTTCTCTCTCTTTCACTGTCTTTTTTTCACAGGTTTTTAAAAGTAATTGATTTTTATAATGGGGTTTAGCTGCTTTTCACTGCTGTGTTTATGTCACTTCACACCCACTTGACTCACTTACAGAGAGATATCAATACATAGGTTTTAAGATTCTTACTAGTCAGATATATTCTTGGGCCGTGAATAGGGCGTTTTGAGTCCAATTCACTGAGCAAGGAGTAGGTCTTGTCTAGTACATATTGGCTTTATGGAACGGTATCTGAGCTAATTTGAAACCCTTGTTTTATTCATCACCCCACCTCACCTTTCCCGTTAAGCAGCCATTGTGTTTTTTCTAAACGTGTGACTCTGTTCTGTTTTGTAATTCAGTTCAAGGGTAGCGATTTTTTCATTCCCTCTATAAGTGATATCTTATGATAAGTGTCTTTTTCTGTGTGACTTATTTCACTTAGAATCGTCGTACCTAAATCCACTCATCATGCTGCTACTAGCCTTATGACGTTGATTTCATGGCTGAGTGATATTCCATTGTACATAAGGACCACAACTTCTTTATCCATTTTTCTCTTTCCTGGGATATTTAAGGTGTAACGAAGTTGGAGGTTCTTGTCAACAGAGCAGCCCTAAACTTTGGGGTGCCTGTGTCTTGCTGGTTTTTAATTTTCCCACTTTATACGCCCATGAGTGGAAGTGCCCTATGCTCTCTAAGCTGAGTTTTTTAGATGTTTCAGGACACATCGTACACTTCTCCAGAGTGGCTGTTGGCAATTTACATCCCGCCCATCATCGTAACAAGGCTCCCGTTTCCTCATGGCCTGCCCTGCATGTCTGGTTTTGACACTTTATTCAGCATGGCCCTTTTGACCGATGGGAAGCGAGACTTCTTTGTAGCGCTGATTTGCCTTTCCAGGTTGCTTGGTTGGCCAAAAAGGGCGTATGCGTTTTTTCCTGAATATATTCAGGAAAAAACGCATACGCCCTTTTTGGCCAAGGGCATCTTGTCGAGGTTTTCCCGCTTTTCCTGTGCTTTAAAGGCGATTTGACTCTCCCTCCTGAAATCTGTTTCCTGCAATTCTGCCTTGCTTTCAAATCCTCTTCGTTGCCTTCCCTCAATATATTTGTGGACGAGAGTGATCATTTATAAGTCTGCAGGTTTGTGAATTGCAGTGCCCCTGAGCTCCATTTTTCAACTCGCTTTCTTGGGAGCTGGCCGCAAAAGCGCAGGATTGCTTCAGGCCCTATTCTGGTCCCGGGCGGCAGGCTGAGCCTGTGCTTAATTCTTCTTCCTGATGGGAAAATAGAGTGACCTGTGCCTGTCTCAACACCTAGAGCTAGTCTCTCATTGTTTTCCCCTCTTCCCGTTCATCCTCAGGACAAATTGCAACCTGTACGGAACAGGAGGTTAAAGGTGCTGATTCTCCAAGGAGGGAGATTGCTAGTAAAGCAGCTGGAATGGCGAACCCGAGCACAAGGAGATGAGAAATGAGGTGCGTTTTAGAAACCTTTCGCGATCACACGGTGTACCATCTTCTGGGTTTCTCATGCATGTTTTCGATGTAGGAAGATGCTCTTGAACCTGGAGATTTGGGACCCATGGGATGGGTACCACGCAGTATTACTTTAATGGGTCTGCGTTTCCTTACCCAACCTCACCAAACCTCTCAGACCCAAGAGTGTCCACCCTTATGTCTCAATCAGCTGTGGGTCTAGATATGGTCAATCCAGGTAGCATAACTGCCCCTAAACGAATTTTGTAAGAATTTCTCTCTCTTTCACTGTCTTTTTTTCACAGGTTTTTAAAAGTAATTGATTTTTATAATGGGGTTTAGCTGCTTTTCACTGCTGTGTTTATGTCACTTCACACCCACTTGACTCACTTACAGAGAGATATCAATACATAGGTTTTAAGATTCTTACTAGTCACATATATTCTTGGGCCGTGAATAGGGGGTTTTGAGTCCAATTCACTGAGCAAGGAGTAGGTCTTGTCTAGTACATATTGGGTTTATGGAACGGTATCTGAGCTAATTTGAAACCCTTGTTTTATTCATCACCCCACCTCACCTTTCCCGTTAAGCAGCCATTGTGTTTTTTCTAAACGTGTGACTCTGTTCTGTTTTGTAATTCAGTTCAAGGGTAGCGATTTTTTCATTCCCTCTATAAGTGATATCTTATGATAAGTGTCTTTTTCTGTGTGACTTATTTCACTTAGAATTGTCGTACCTAAATCCACTCATCATGCTGCTACTAGCCTTATGACGTTGATTTCATGGCTGAGTGATATTCCATTGTACATAAGGACCACAACTTCTTTATCCATTTTTCTCTTTCCTGGGATATTTAAGGTGTAACGAAGTTGGAGGTTCTTGTCAACAGAGCAGCCCTAAACTTTGGGGTGCCTGTGTCTTGCTGGTTTTTAATTTTCCCACTTTATACGCCCATGAGTGGAAGTGCCCTATGCTCTCTAAGCTGAGTTTTTTAGATGTTTCAGGACACATCGTACACTTCTCCAGAGTGGCTGTTGGCAATTTACATCCCGCCCATCATCGTAACAAGGCTCCCGTTTCCTCATGGCCTGCCCTGCATGTCTGGTTTTGACACTTTATTCAGCATGGCCCTTTTGACCGATGGGAAGCGAGACTTCTTTGTAGCGCTGATTTGCCTTTCCAGGTTGCTTGGTTGGCCAAAAAGGGCGTATGCGTTTTTTCCTGAATATATTCAGGAAAAAACGCATACGCCCTTTTTGGCCAAGGGCATCTTGTCGAGGTTTTCCCGCTTTTCCTGTGCTTTAAAGGCGATTTGACTCTCCCTCCTGAAATCTGTTTCCTGCAATTCTGCCTTGCTTTCAAATCCTCTTCGTTGCCTTCCCTCAATATATTTGTGGACGAGAGTGATCATTTATAAGTCTGCAGGTTTGTGAATTGCAGTGCCCCTGAGCTCCATTTTTCAACTCGCTTTCTTGGGAGCTGGCCGCAAAAGCGCAGGATTGCTTCAGGCCCTATTCTGGTCCCGGGCGGCAGGCTGAGCCTGTGCTTAATTCTTCTTCCTGATGGGAAAATAGAGTGACCTGTGCCTGTCTCAACACCTAGAGCTAGTCTCTCATTGTTTTCCCCTCTTCCCGTTCATCCTCAGGACAAATTGCAACCTGTACGGAACAGGAGGTTAAAGGTGCTGATTCTCCAAGGAGGGAGATTGCTAGTAAAGCAGCTGGAATGGCGAACCCGAGCACAAGGAGATGAGAAATGAGGTGCGTTTTAGAAACCTTTCGCGATCACACGGTGTACCATCTTCTGGGTTTCTCATGCATGTTTTCGATGTAGGAAGATGCTCTTGAACCTGGAGATTTGGGACCCATGGGATGGGTACCACGCAGTATTACTTTAATGGGTCTGCGTTTCCTTACCCAACCTCACCAAACCTCTCAGACCCAAGAGTGTCCACCCTTATGTCTCAATCAGCTGTGGGTCTAGATATGGTCAATCCAGGTAGCATAACTGCCCCTAAACGAATTTTGTAAGAATTTCTCTCTCTTTCACTGTCTTTTTTTCACAGGTTTTTAAAAGTAATTGATTTTTATAATGGGGTTTAGCTGCTTTTCACTGCTGTGTTTATGTCACTTCACACCCACTTGACTCACTTACAGAGAGATATCAATACATAGGTTTTAAGATTCTTACTAGTCACATATATTCTTGGGCCGTGAATAGGGGGTTTTGAGTCCAATTCACTGAGCAAGGAGTAGGTCTTGTCTAGTACATATTGGGTTTATGGAACGGTATCTGAGCTAATTTGAAACCCTTGTTTTATTCATCACCCCACCTCACCTTTCCCGTTAAGCAGCCATTGTGTGTTTTCTAAACGTGTGACTCTGTTCTGTTTTGTAATTCAGTTCAAGGGTAGCGGTTTTTTCATTCCCTCTATAAGTGATATCTTATGATAAGTGTCTTTTTCTGTGTGACTTATTTCACTTAGAATCGTCGTACCTAAATCCACTCATCATGCTGCTACTAGCCTTATGACGTTGATTTCATGGCTGAGTGATATTCCATTGTACATAAGGACCACAACTTCTTTATCCATTTTTCTCTTTCCTGGGATATTTAAGGTGTAACGAAGTTGGAGTTTCTTGTCAACAGAGCAGCCCTAAACTTTGGGGTGCCTGTGTCTTGCTGGTTTTTAATTTTCCCACTTTATACGCCCATGAGTGGAAGTGCCCTATGCTCTCTAAGCTGAGTTTTTTAGATGTTTCAGGACACATCGTACACTTCTCCAGAGTGGCTGTTGGCAATTTACATCCCGCCCATCATCGTAACAAGGCTCCCGTTTCCTCATGGCCTGCCCTGCATTTCTGGTTTTGACACTTTATTCAGCATGGCCCTTTTGACCGATGGGAAGCGAGACTTCTTTGTAGCGCTGATTTGCCTTTCCAGGTTGCTTGGTTGGCCAAAAAGGGCGTATGCGTTTTTTCCTGAATATATTCAGGAAAAAACGCATACGCCCTTTTTGGCCAAGGGCATCTTGTCGAGGTTTTGCCGCTTTTCCTGTGCTTTAAAGGCGATTTGACTCTCCCTCCTGAAATCTGTTTCCTGCAATTCTGCCTTGCTTTCAAATCCTCTTCGTTGCCTTCCCTCAATATATTTGTGGACGAGAGTGATCATTTATAAGTCTGCAGGTTTGTGAATTGCAGTGCCCCTGAGCTCCATTTTTCAACTCGCTTTCTTGGGAGCTGGCCGCAAAAGCGCAGGATTGCTTCAGGCCCTATTCTGGTCCCGGGCGGCAGGCTGAGCCTGGGGTTAATTCTTCTTCCTGATGGGAAAATAGAGTGACCTGTGCCTGTCCCAACACCTAGAGCTAGTCTCTCATTGTTTTCCCCTCTTCCCGTTCATCCTCAGGACAAACTGCAACCTGTACGGAACAGGAGGTTAAAGGTGCTGATTCTCCAAGGAGGGAGATTGCTAGTAAAGCAGCTGGAATGGCGAACCCGAGCACAAGGAGATGAGAAATGAGGTGCGTTTTAGAAACCTTTCGCGATCACACGGTGTACCATCTTCTGGGTTTCTCATGCATGTTTTCGATGTAGGAAGATGCCCTTGAACCTGGAGATTTGGGACCCATGGGATGGGTACCACGCAGTATTACTTTAAAGGGTCTGCGTTTCCTCACCCAACCTCACCAAACCTCTCATCCCCAAGAGTGTCCACCCTTATGTCTCAATCAGCTGTGGGTCTAGATATGGTCAATCCAGGTAGCATAACTGCCCCTAAACGAATTTTGTAAGAATTTCTCTTTCTTTCACTGTCTTTTTTTCACAGGTTTTTAAAAGTAATTGATTTTTATAATGGGGTTTAGCTGCTTTTCACTGCTGTGTTTATGTCACTTCACACCCACTTGACTCACTTACAGAGAGATATCAATACATAGGTTTTAAGATTCTTACTAGTCAGATATATTCTTGGGCCGTGAATAGGGGGTTTTGAGTCCAATTCACTGAGCAAGGAGTAGGTCTTGTCTAGTACATATTGGGTTTATGGAACGGTATCTGAGCTAATTTGAAACCCTTGTTTTATTCATCACCCCACCTCACCTTTCCCGTTAAGCAGCCATTGTGTGTTTTCTAAACGTGTGACTCTGTTCTGTTTTGTAATTCAGTTCAAGGGTAGCGGTTTTTTCATTCCCTCTATAAGTGATATCTTATGATAAGTGTCTTTTTCTGTGTGACTTATTTCACTTAGAATCGTCGTACCTAAATCCACTCATCATGCTGCTACTAGCCTTATGACGTTGATTTCATGGCTGAGTGATATTCCATTGTACATAAGGACCACAACTTCTTTATCCATTTTTCTCTTTCCTGGGATATTTAAGGTGTAACGAAGTTGGAGGTTCTTGTCAACAGAGCAGCCCTAAACTTTGGGGTGCCTGTGTCTTGCTGGTTTTTAATTTTCCCACTTTATTCGCCCATGAGTGGAAGTGCCCTATGCTCTCTAAGCTGATTTTTTTAGATGTTTCAGGACACATCGTACACTTCTCCAGAGTGGCTGTTGGCAATTTACATCCCGCCCATCATCGTAACAAGGCTCCCGTTTCCTCATGGCCTGCCCTGCATTTCTGGTTTTGACACTTTATTCAGCATGGCCCTTTTGACCGATGGGAAGCGAGACTTCTTTGTAGCGCTGATTTGCCTTTCCAGGTTGCTTGGTTGGCCAAAAAGGGCGTATGCGTTTTTTCCTGAATATATTCAGGAAAAAACGCATACGCCCTTTTTGGCCAAGGGCATCTTGTCGAGGTTTTGCCGCTTTTCCTGTGCTTTAAAGGCGATTTGACTCTCCCTCCTGAAATCTGTTTCCTGCAATTCTGCCTTGCTTTCAAATCCTCTTCGTTGCCTTCCCTCAATATATTTGTGGACGAGAGTGATCATTTATAAGTCTGCAGGTTTGTGAATTGCAGTGCCCCTGAGCTCCATTTTTCAACTCGCTTTCTTGGGAGCTGGCCGCAAAAGCGCAGGATTGCTTCAGGCCCTATTCTGGTCCCGGGCGGCAGGCTGAGCCTGTGCTTAATTCTTCTTCCTGATGGGAAAATAGAGTGACCTGTGCCTGTCCCAACACCTAGAGCTAGTCTCTCATTGGTTCCCCCTCTTCCCGTTCATCCTCAGGACAAATTGCAACCTGTACGGAACAGGAGGTTAAAGGTGCTGATTCTCCAAGGAGGGAGATTGCTAGTAAAGCGGCTGGAATGGCGAACCCGAACACAAGGAGATGAGAAATGAGGTGCGTTTTAGAAACCTTTCCCGATCACACGGTGTACCATCTTCTGGGTTTCTCATGCATGTTTTCGATGTAGGAAGGTGCCCTTGAACCTGGAGATTTGGGACCCATGGGATGGGTAGCACGCAATATTACTTTAAAGTGTCTGCGTTTGCTCACCCAACCTCACCAAACCTCTCAGCCCCAAGAGTGTCCACCCTTATGTCTCAATCAGCTGTGGGTCTATACATGGTCAATCCAGGTGGCATCACAGCCCCTGAACGAATTTTGTAAGAATTTCTCTCTCTTTCACTGTCTTTGTTTCACAGGTTTTTAAAAGTAATTGATTTTTATAATGGGGTTTAGCTGCTTTTCACTGCTGTGTTTATGTCACTTTACACCCACTTGACTCACTTACAGAGAGATATCAATACATAGGTTTTAAGATTCTTACTAGTAAGATATATTCTTGGGCCGTGAATAGGGGGTGTTGAGTCCAATTCACTGAGCAAGGAGTAGGTCTTGTCTGTTACATATTGGGTTTATGGAACGGTATCTGAGCTAATTTGAAACCCTTGTTTTATGCATCACCCCACCTCACCTTTCCCGTGAAGCAGCCATAGTGTGTTTTCTAAACGTGTGACTCTGTTCTGTTTTGTAATTCAGTTCAAGGGTAGCGGTTTTTACATTCCCTCTATAAGTGATATCTTATGATAAGTGTCTTTTTCTCTGTGACTTATTTCACTTAAAATCGTCGTACCTAAATCCACTCATCATGCTGCTACTAGCCTTATGACGTTGATTTCATGGCTGAGTGATATTCCTTTGTACATAAGGACCACAACTTATTTATCCATCTTTCTCTTTCCTGAGATATTTAAGGTGTAACGAAGTGGAGGTTCTTGTCAACAGAGCAGCCCTAAACGTTGGGGTGCCTGTGTCTTGCTGATTTTTAGTTTTCCCAATTTATACGCCCATGAGTGGAAGTGCCCTATGCTCTCTAAGCTGAGTTTTTTAGATGTTTCAGGACACACCGTACACTTCTCCAGAGTGGCTGTTGGCAATTTACATCCCGCCCATCAGCGTAGCAAGGCTCCCGTTTCTCCATGGCCTGCCCTGCATTTCTGGTTTTGACACTTTATTCAGCTTGGCCCTTTGGACCGATGGGAAGCGAGACTTCTTTGTAGCGCTGATTTGCCTTTCCAGGTTGCTTGGTTGGCCAAAAAGGGCGTATGCGTTTTTTCCTGAATATATTCAGGAAAAAACGCATACGCCGTTTTTGGCCAAGGGCATCATTGTCGAGGTTTTGCTGCTTTTCTTGTGCTTTAAAGGCGATTCGAATCTCCCTCCTGAAATCTGTTTCCTGCAATTCTGCCTTGCTTTCAAATCCTCTTCGTTGCTTTCCCTCAATATATTTGTGGACGAGAGTGAACATTTATAAGTCTGCAGGTTTGTGAATTGCAGTGCGCCTGAGCTCCATTTTTCAACTCGCTTTCTTGGGATCTGGCCGCAAAAGCGCAGGTTTGCTTCAGGCCCTATTCTGGTCCCGGGCGGCAGGCTGAGCCTGTGCTTAATTCTTCTTCCTGATGGGAAAATAGAGTGACCTGTGCCTGTCCCAACACCTAGAGCTAGTCTCTCATTGGTTCCCCCTCTTCCCGTTCATCCTCAGGACAAATTACAACCTGTACGGAACAGGAGGTTAAAGGTGCTGATTCTCCAAGGAGGGAGATTGCTAGTAAAGCGGCTGGAATGGCGAACCCGAGCACAAGGAGATGAGAAATGAGGTGTGTTTTAGAAACCTTTCCCGATCACACGGTGAACCATCTTCTGGGTTCCTCATGCATGTTTTCGATGTATTAAGATGGCCTTGAACCTGGAGATTTGGGACCCATGGGATGGGTAACACGCAGTATTACTTTAAAGGGTCTGCGTTTGCTCACCCAACCTCACCAAACCTCTCAGCCCCAAGAGTGTCCACCCTTATGTCTCAATCAGCTGTGGGTCTATACATGGTCAATCCAGGTGGCATCACAGCCCCTGAACGAATTTTGTAAGAATTTCTCTCTCTTTCACTGTCTTTGTTTCACAGGTTTTTAAAAGTAATTGATTTTTATAATGGGGTTTAGCTGCTTTTCACTGCTGTGTTTATGTCACTTTACACCCACTTGACTCACTTACAGAGACATATCAATACATAGGTTTTAAGATTCTTACTAGTCAGATATATTCTTGGGCCGTGAATAGGGGGTGTTGAGTCCAATTCACTGAGCAAGGAGTAGGTCTTGTCTATTACATATTGGGTTTATGGAACGGTATCTGAGCTAATTTGAAACCCTTGTTTTATTCATCACCCCACCTCACCTTTCCCGTTAAGCAGCCATTGTGTGTTTTCTAAACGTGTGACTCTGTTCTGTTTTGTAATTCAGTTCAAGGGTAGCGGTTTTTTCATTCCCTCTATAAGTGATATCTTATGATAAGTGTCTTTTTCTGTGTGACTTATTTCACTTAGAATCGTCGTACCTAAATCCACTCATCATGCTGCTACTAGCCTTATGACGTTGATTTCATGGCTGAGTGATATTCCATTGTACATAAGGACCACAACTTCTTTATCCATTTTTCTCTTTCCTGGGATATTTAAGGTGTAACGAAGTGGAGGTTCTTGTCAACAGAGCAGCCCTAAACGTTGGGGTGCCTGTGTCTTGCTGATTTTTAGTTTTCCCAATTTATACGCCCATGAGTGGAAGTGCCCTATGCTCTCTAAGCTGTGTTTTTTAGATGTTTCAGGACACACCGTACACTTCTCCAGAGTGGCTGTTGGCAATTTACATCCCGCCCATCAGCGTAGCAAGGCTCCCGTTTCTAAATGGCCTGCCCTGCATTTCTGGTTTTGACACTTTATTCAGCTTGGCCCTTTTGACCGATGGGAAGCGAGACTTCTTTGTAGCGCTGATTTGCCTTTCCAGGTTGCTTGCTTGGCCAAAAACGGCGTATGCGTTTTTTCCTGAATATATTCAGGAAAAAACGCATACGCCGTTTTTGGCCAAGGGCATCTTGTCGAGGTTTTCCCGCTTTTCTTGTGCTTTAAAGGCGATTCGAATCTCCCTCCTGAAATCTGTTTCCTGCAATTCTGCCTTGCTTTCAAATCCTCTTCGTTCCCTTCCCTCAATATATTTGTGGACGAGAGTGATCATTTATAAGTCTGCAGGTTTGTGAATTGCAGTGCCCGTGAGCTCCATTTTTCAACTCGCTTTCTTGGGAGCTGGCCGCAAAAGCGCAGGATTGCTTCAGGCCCTATTCTGGTCCCGGGCGGCAGGCTGAGCCTGTGGTTAATTCTTCTTCCTGATGGGAAAATAGAGTGACCTGTGCCTGTCTCAAAACCTAGAGCTAGTCTCTCATTGGTTCCCCCTCTTCCCGTTCATCCTCAGGACAAATTGCAACCTGTACGGAACAGGAGGTTAAAGGTGCTGATTCTCCAAGGAGGGAGATTGCTAGTAAAGCGGCTGGAATGGCGAACCCGAGCACAAGGAGATGAGAAATGAGGTGCGTTTTAGAAACCTTTCGCGATCACACGGTGTACCATCTTCTGGGTTTCTCATGCATGTTTTCGATGTAGGAAGATGCCCTTGAACCTGGAGATTTGGGACCCATGGGATGGGTACCACGCAGTATTACTTTAAAGGGTCTGCGTTTCCTCACCCAACCTCACCAAACCTCTCATCCCCAAGAGTGTCCACCCTTATGTCTCAATCAGCTGTGGGTCTAGATATGGTCAATCCAGGTAGCATAACTGCCCCTAAACGAATTTTGTAAGAATTTCTCTCTCTTTCACTGTCTTTTTTTCACAGGTTTTTAAAAGTAATTGATTTTTATAATGGGGTTTAGCTGCTTTTCACTGCTGTGTTTATGTCACTTCACACCCACTTGACTCACTTACAGAGAGATATCAATACATAGGTTTTAAGATTCTTACTAGTCAGATATATTCTTGGGCCGTGAATAGGGCGTTTTGAGTCCAATTCACTGAGCAAGGAGTAGGTCTTGTCTAGTACATATTGGGTTTATGGAACGGTATCTGAGCTAATTTGAAACCCTTGTTTTATTCATCACCCCACCTCACCTTTCCCGTTAAGCAGCCATTGTGTTTTTTCTAAACGTGTGACTCTGTTCTGTTTTGTAATTCAGTTCAAGGGTAGCGATTTTTTCATTCCCTCTATAAGTGATATCTTATGATAAGTGTCTTTTTCTGTGTGACTTATTTCACTTAGAATCGTCGTACCTAAATCCACTCATCATGCTGCTACTAGCCTTATGACGTTGATTTCATGGCTGAGTGATATTCCATTGTACATAAGGACCACAACTTCTTTATCCATTTTTCTCTTTCCTGGGATATTTAAGGTGTAACGAAGTTGGAGGTTCTTGTCAACAGAGCAGCCCTAAACTTTGGGGTGCCTGTGTCTTGCTGGTTTTTAATTTTCCCACTTTATACGCCCATGAGTGGAAGTGCCCTATGCTCTCTAAGCTGAGTTTTTTAGATGTTTCAGGACACATCGTACACTTCTCCAGAGTGGCTGTTGGCAATTTACATCCCGCCCATCATCGTAACAAGGCTCCCGTTTCCTCATGGCCTGCCCTGCATGTCTGGTTTTGACACTTTATTCAGCATGGCCCTTTTGACCGATGGGAAGCGAGACTTCTTTGTAGCGCTGATTTGCCTTTCCAGGTTGCTTGGTTGGCCAAAAAGGGCGTATGCGTTTTTTCCTGAATATATTCAGGAAAAAACGCATACGCCCTTTTTGGCCAAGGGCATCTTGTCGAGGTTTTGCCGCTTTTCCTGTGCTTTAAAGGCGATTTGACTCTCCCTCCTGAAATCTGTTTCCTGCAATTCTGCCTTGCTTTCAAATCCTCTTCGTTGCCTTCCCTCAATATATTTGTGGACGAGAGTGATCATTTATAAGTCTGCAGGTTTGTGAATTGCAGTGCCCCTGAGCTCCATTTTTCAACTCGCTTTCTTGGGAGCTGGCCGCAAAAGCGCAGGATTGCTTCAGGCCCTATTCTGGTCCCGGGCGGCAGGCTGAGCCTGTGCTTAATTCTTCTTCCTGATGGGAAAATAGAGTGACCTGTGCCTGTCTCAACACCTAGAGCTAGTCTCTCATTGTTTTCCCCTCTTCCCGTTCATCCTCAGGACAAATTGCAACCTGTACGGAACAGGAGGTTAAAGGTGCTGATTCTCCAAGGAGGGAGATTGCTAGTAAAGCAGCTGGAATGGCGAACCCGAGCACAAGGAGATGAGAAATGAGGTGCGTTTTAGAAACCTTTCGCGATCACACGGTGTACCATCTTCTGGGTTTCTCATGCATGTTTTCGATGTAGGAAGATGCTCTTGAACCTGGAGATTTGGGACCCATGGGATGGGTACCACGCAGTATTACTTTAATGGGTCTGCGTTTCCTTACCCAACCTCACCAAACCTCTCAGCCCCAAGAGTGTCCACCCTTATGTCTCAATCAGCTGTGGGTCTAGATATGGTCAATCCAGGTAGCATAACTGCCCCTAAACGAATTTTGTAAGAATTTCTCTCTCTTTCACTGTCTTTTTTTCACAGGTTTTTAAAAGTAATTGATTTTTATAATGGGGTTTAGCTGCTTTTCACTGCTGTGTTTATGTCACTTCACACCCACTTGACTCACTTACAGAGAGATATCAATACATAGGTTTTAAGATTCTTACTAGTCACATATATTCTTGGGCCGTGAATAGAGGGTTTTGAGTCCAATTCACTGAGCAAGGAGTAGGTCTTGTCTAGTACATATTGGGTTTATGGAACGGTATCTGAGCTAATTTGAAACCCTTGTTTTATTCATCACCCCACCTCACCTTTCCCGTTAAGCAGCCATTGTGTGTTTTCTAAACGTGTGACTCTGTTCTGTTTTGTAATTCAGTTCAAGGGTAGCGGTTTTTTCATTCCCTCTATAAGTGATATCTTATGATAAGTGTCTTTTTCTGTGTGACTTATTTCACTTAGAATCGTCGTACCTAAATCCACTCATCATGCTGCTACTAGCCTTATGACGTTGATTTCATGGCTGAGTGATATTCCATTGTACATAAGGACCACAACTTCTTTATCCATTTTTCTCTTTCCTGGGATATTTAAGGTGTAACGAAGTTGGAGGTTCTTGTCAACAGAGCAGCCCTAAACTTTGGGGTGCCTGTGTCTTGCTGGTTTTTAATTTTCCCACTTTATTCGCCCATGAGTGGAAGTGCCCTATGCTCTCTAAGCTGATTTTTTTAGATGTTTCAGGACACATCGTACACTTCTCCAGAGTGGCTGTTGGCAATTTACATCCCGCCCATCATCGTAACAAGGCTCCCGTTTCCTCATGGCCTGCCCTGCATTTCTGGTTTTGACACTTTATTCAGCATGGCCCTTTTGACCGATGGGAAGCGAGACTTCTTTGTAGCGCTGATTTGCCTTTCCAGGTTGCTTGGTTGGCCAAAAAGGGCGTATGCGTTTTTTCCTGAATTCAGGAAAAAACGCATACGCCCTTTTTGGCCAAGGGCATCTTGTCGAGGTTTTGCCGCTTTTCCTGTGCTTTAAAGGCGATTTGACTCTCCCTCCTGAAATCTGTTTCCTGCAATTCTGCCTTGCTTTCAAATCCTCTTCGTTGCCTTCCCTCAATATATTTGTGGACGAGAGTGATCATTTATAAGTCTGCAGGTTTGTGAATTGCAGTGCCCCTGAGCTCCATTTTTCAACTCGCTTTCTTGGGAGCTGGCCGCAAAAGCGCAGGATTGCTTCAGGCCCTATTCTGGTCCCGGGCGGCAGGCTGAGCCTGTGCTTAATTCTTCTTCCTGATGGGAAAATAGAGTGACCTGTGCCTGTCCCAACACCTAGAGCTAGTCTCTCATTGGTTCCCCCTCTTCCCGTTCATCCTCAGGACAAATTGCAACCTGTACGGAACAGGAGGTTAAAGGTGCTGATTCTCCAAGGAGGGAGATTGCTAGTAAAGCGGCTGGAATGGCGAACCCGAGCACAAGGAGATGAGAAATGAGGTGCGTTTTAGAAACCTTTCGCGATCACACGGTGTACCATCTTCTGGGTTTCTCATGCATGTTTTCGATGTAGGAAGATGCTCTTGAACCTGGAGATTTGGGACCCATGGGATGGGTACCACGCAGTATTACTTTAATGGGTCTGCGTTTCCTTACCCAACCTCACCAAACCTCTCAGCCCCAAGAGTGTCCACCCTTATGTCTCAATCAGCTGTGGGTCTAGATATGGTCAATCCAGGTAGCATAACTGCCCCTAAACGAATTTTGTAAGAATTTCTCTCTCTTTCACTGTCTTTTTTTCACAGGTTTTTAAAAGTAATTGATTTTTATAATGGGGTTTAGCTGCTTTTCACTGCTGTGTTTATGTCACTTCACACCCACTTGACTCACTTACAGAGAGATATCAATACATAGGTTTTAAGATTCTTACTAGTCACATATATTCTTGGGCCGTGAATAGGGGGTTTTGAGTCCAATTCACTGAGCAAGGAGTAGGTCTTGTCTAGTACATATTGGGTTTATGGAACGGTATCTGAGCTAATTTGAAACCCTTGTTTTATTCATCACCCCACCTCACCTTTCCCGTTAAGCAGCCATTGTGTGTTTTCTAAACGTGTGACTCTGTTCTGTTTTGTAATTCAGTTCAAGGGTAGCGGTTTTTTCATTCCCTCTATAAGTGATATCTTATGATAAGTGTCTTTTTCTGTGTGACTTATTTCACTTAGAATCGTCGTACCTAAATCCACTCATCATGCTGCTACTAGCCTTATGACGTTGATTTCATGGCTGAGTGATATTCCATTGTACATAAGGACCACAACTTCTTTATCCATTTTTCTCTTTCCTGGGATATTTAAGGTGTAACGAAGTTGGAGGTTCTTGTCAACAGAGCAGCCCTAAACTTTGGGGTGCCTGTGTCTTGCTGGTTTTTAATTTTCCCACTTTATTCGCCCATGAGTGGAAGTGCCCTATGCTCTCTAAGCTGATTTTTTTAGATGTTTCAGGACACATCGTACACTTCTCCAGAGTGGCTGTTGGCAATTTACATCCCGCCCATCATCGTAACAAGGCTCCCGTTTCCTCATGGCCTGCCCTGCATTTCTGGTTTTGACACTTTATTCAGCATGGCCCTTTTGACCGATGGGAAGCGAGACTTCTTTGTAGCGCTGATTTGCCTTTCCAGGTTGCTTGGTTGGCCAAAAAGGGCGTATGCGTTTTTTCCTGAATATATTCAGGAAAAAACGCATACGCCCTTTTTGGCCAAGGGCATCTTGTCGAGGTTTTGCCGCTTTTCCTGTGCTTTAAAGGCGATTTGACTCTCCCTCCTGAAATCTGTTTCCTGCAATTCTGCCTTGCTTTCAAATCCTCTTCGTTGCCTTCCCTCAATATATTTGTGGACGAGAGTGATCATTTATAAGTCTGCAGGTTTGTGAATTGCAGTGCCCCTGAGCTCCATTTTTCAACTCGCTTTCTTGGGAGCTGGCCGCAAAAGCGCAGGATTGCTTCAGGCCCTATTCTGGTCCCGGGCGGCAGGCTGAGCCTGTGCTTAATTCTTCTTCCTGATGGGAAAATAGAGTGACCTGTGCCTGTCCCAACACCTAGAGCTAGTCTCTCATTGGTTCCCCCTCTTCCCGTTCATCCTCAGGACAAATTGCAACCTGTACGGAACAGGAGGTTAAAGGTGCTGATTCTCCAAGGAGGGAGATTGCTAGTAAAGCGGCTGGAATGGCGAACCCGAACACAAGGAGATGAGAAATGAGGTGCGTTTTAGAAACCTTTCCCGATCACACGGTGTACCATCTTCTGGGTTTCTCATGCATGTTTTCGATGTAGGAAGGTGCCCTTGAACCTGGAGATTTGGGACCCATGGGATGGGTAGCACGCAGTATTACTTTAAAGTGTCTGCGTTTGCTCACCCAACCTCACCAAACCTCTCAGCCCCAAGAGTGTCCACCCTTATGTCTCAATCAGCTGTGGGTCTATACATGGTCAATCCAGGTGGCATCACAGCCCCTGAACGAATTTTGTAAGAATTTCTCTCTCTTTCACTGTCTTTGTTTCACAGGTTTTTAAAAGTAATTGATTTTTATAATGGGGTTTAGCTGCTTTTCACTGCTGTGTTTATGTCACTTTACACCCACTTGACTCACTTACAGAGAGATATCAATACATAGGTTTTAAGATTCTTACTAGTAAGATATATTCTTGGGCCGTGAATAGGGGGTGTTGAGTCCAATTCACTGAGCAAGGAGTAGGTCTTGTCTGTTACATATTGGGTTTATGGAACGGTATCTGAGCTAATTTGAAACCCTTGTTTTATGCTTCACCCCACCTCACCTTTCCCGTGAAGCAGCCATAGTGTGTTTTCTAAACGTGTGACTCTGTTCTGTTTTGTAATTCAGTTCAAGGGTAGCGGTTTTTACATTCCCTCTATAAGTGATATCTTATGATAAGTGTCTTTTTCTCTGTGACTTATTTCACTTAAAATCGTCGTACCTAAATCCACTCATCATGCTGCTACTAGCCTTATGACGTTGATTTCATGGCTGAGTGATATTCCTTTGTACATAAGGACCACAACTTATTTATCCATCTTTCTCTTTCCTGAGATATTTAAGGTGTAACGAAGTGGAGGTTCTTGTCAACAGAGCAGCCCTAAACGTTGGGGTGCCTGTGTCTTGCTGATTTTTAGTTTTCCCAATTTATACGCCCATGAGTGGAAGTGCCCTATGCTCTCTAAGCTGAGTTTTTTAGATGTTTCAGGACACACCGTACACTTCTCCAGAGTGGCTGTTGGCAATTTACATCCCGCCCATCAGCGTAGCAAGGCTCCCGTTTCTCCATGGCCTGCCCTGCATTTCTGGTTTTGACACTTTATTCAGCTTGGCCCTTTTGACCGATGGGAAGCGAGACTTCTTTGTAGCGCTGATTTGCCTTTCCAGGTTGCTTGGTTGGCCAAAAAGGGCGTATGCGTTTTTTCCTGAATATATTCAGGAAAAAACGCATACGCCCTTTTTGGCCAAGGGCATCATTGTCGAGGTTTTGCTGCTTTTCTTGTGCTTTAAAGGCGATTCGAATCTCCCTCCTGAAATCTGTTTCATGCAATTCTGCCTTGCTTTCAAATCCTCTTCGTTGCCTTCCCTCAATATATTTGTGGACGAGAGTGAACATTTATAAGTCTGCAGGTTTGTGAATTGCAGTGCGCCTGAGCTCCATTTTTCAACTCGCTTTCTTGGGATCTGGCCGCAAAAGCGCAGGTTTGCTTCAGGCCCTATTCTGGTCCCGGGCGGCAGGCTGAGCCTGTGCTTAATTCTTCTTCCTGATGGGAAAATAGAGTGACCTGTGCCTGTCCCAACACCTAGAGCTAGTCTCTCATTGGTTCCCCCTCTTCCCGTTCATCCTCAGGACAAATTACAACCTGTACGGAACAGGAGGTTAAAGGTGCTGATTCTCCAAGGAGGGAGATTGCTAGTAAAGCGGCTGGAATGGCGAACCCGAGCACAAGGAGATGAGAAATGAGGTGTGTTTTAGAAACCTTTCCCGATCACACGGTGAACCATCTTCTGGGTTCCTCATGCATGTTTTCGATGTATTAAGATGGCCTTGAACCTGGAGATTTGGGACCCATGGGATGGGTAACACGCAGTATTACTTTAAAGGGTCTGCGTTTGCTCACCCAACCTCACCAAACCTCTCAGCCCCAAGAGTGTCCACCCTTATGTCTCAATCAGCTGTGGGTCTATACATGGTCAATCCAGGTGGCATCACAGCCCCTGAACGAATTTTGTAAGAATTTCTCTCTCTTTCACTGTCTTTTTTTCACAGGTTTTTAAAAGTAATTGATTTTTATAATGGGGTTTAGCTGCTTTTCACTGCTGTGTTTATGTCACTTCACACCCACTTGACTCACTTACAGAGAGATATCAATACATAGGTTTTAAGATTCTTACTAGTCACATATATTCTTGGGCCGTGAATAGGGGGTTTTGAGTCCAATTCACTGAGCAAGGAGTAGGTCTTGTCTAGTACATATTGGGTTTATGGAACGGTATCTGAGCTAATTTGAAACCCTTGTTTTATTCATCACCCCACCTCACCTTTCCCGTTAAGCAGCCATTGTGTGTTTTCTAAACGTGTGACTCTGTTCTGTTTTGTAATTCAGTTCAAGGGTAGCGGTTTTTTCATTCCCTCTATAAGTGATATCTTATGATAAGTGTCTTTTTCTGTGTGACTTATTTCACTTAGAATCGTCGTACCTAAATCCACTCATCATGCTGCTACTAGCCTTATGACGTTGATTTCATGGCTGAGTGATATTCCATTGTACATAAGGACCACAACTTCTTTATCCATTTTTCTCTTTCCTGGGATATTTAAGGTGTAACGAAGTTGGAGGTTCTTGTCAACAGAGCAGCCCTAAACTTTGGGGTGCCTGTGTCTTGCTGGTTTTTAATTTTCCCACTTTATTCGCCCATGAGTGGAAGTGCCCTATGCTCTCTAAGCTGATTTTTTTAGATGTTTCAGGACACATCGTACACTTCTCCAGAGTGGCTGTTGGCAATTTACATCCCGCCCATCATCGTAACAAGGCTCCCGTTTCCTCATGGCCTGCCCTGCATTTCTGGTTTTGACACTTTATTCAGCATGGCCCTTTTGACCGATGGGAAGCGAGACTTCTTTGTAGCGCTGATTTGCCTTTCCAGGTTGCTTGGTTGGCCAAAAAGGGCGTATGCGTTTTTTCCTGAATATATTCAGGAAAAAACGCATACGCCCTTTTTGGCCAAGGGCATCTTGTCGAGGTTTTGCCGCTTTTCCTGTGCTTTAAAGGCGATTTGACTCTCCCTCCTGAAATCTGTTTCCTGCAATTCTGCCTTGCTTTCAAATCCTCTTCGTTGCCTTCCCTCAATATATTTGTGGACGAGAGTGATCATTTATAAGTCTGCAGGTTTGTGAATTGCAGTGCCCCTGAGCTCCATTTTTCAACTCGCTTTCTTGGGAGCTGGCCGCAAAAGCGCAGGATTGCTTCAGGCCCTATTCTGGTCCCGGGCGGCAGGCTGAGCCTGTGCTTAATTCTTCTTCCTGATGGGAAAATAGAGTGACCTGTGCCTGTCCCAACACCTAGAGCTAGTCTCTCATTGGTTCCCCCTCTTCCCGTTCATCCTCAGGACAAATTGCAACCTGTACGGAACAGGAGGTTAAAGGTGCTGATTCTCCAAGGAGGGAGATTGCTAGTAAAGCGGCTGGAATGGCGAACCCGAACACAAGGAGATGAGAAATGAGGTGCGTTTTAGAAACCTTTCCCGATCACACGGTGTACCATCTTCTGGGTTTCTCATGCATGTTTTCGATGTAGGAAGGTGCCCTTGAACCTGGAGATTTGGGACCCATGGGATGGGTAGCACGCAGTATTACTTTAAAGTGTCTGCGTTTGCTCACCCAACCTCACCAAACCTCTCAGCCCCAAGAGTGTCCACCCTTATGTCTCAATCAGCTGTGGGTCTATACATGGTCAATCCAGGTGGCATCACAGCCCCTGAACGAATTTTGTAAGAATTTCTCTCTCTTTCACTGTCTTTGTTTCACAGGTTTTTAAAAGTAATTGATTTTTATAATGGGGTTTAGCTGCTTTTCACTGCTGTGTTTATGTCACTTTACACCCACTTGACTCACTTACAGAGAGATATCAATACATAGGTTTTAAGATTCTTACTAGTAAGATATATTCTTGGGCCGTGAATAGGGGGTGTTGAGTCCAATTCACTGAGCAAGGAGTAGGTCTTGTCTGTTACATATTGGGTTTATGGAACGGTATCTGAGCTAATTTGAAACCCTTGTTTTATGCTTCACCCCACCTCACCTTTCCCGTGAAGCAGCCATAGTGTGTTTTCTAAACGTGTGACTCTGTTCTGTTTTGTAATTCAGTTCAAGGGTAGCGGTTTTTACATTCCCTCTATAAGTGATATCTTATGATAAGTGTCTTTTTCTCTGTGACTTATTTCACTTAAAATCGTCGTACCTAAATCCACTCATCATGCTGCTACTAGCCTTATGACGTTGATTTCATGGCTGAGTGATATTCCTTTGTACATAAGGACCACAACTTATTTATCCATCTTTCTCTTTCCTGAGATATTTAAGGTGTAACGAAGTGGAGGTTCTTGTCAACAGAGCAGCCCTAAACGTTGGGGTGCCTGTGTCTTGCTGATTTTTAGTTTTCCCAATTTATACGCCCATGAGTGGAAGTGCCCTATGCTCTCTAAGCTGAGTTTTTTAGATGTTTCAGGACACACCGTACACTTCTCCAGAGTGGCTGTTGGCAATTTACATCCCGCCCATCAGCGTAGCAAGGCTCCCGTTTCTCCATGGCCTGCCCTGCATTTCTGGTTTTGACACTTTATTCAGCTTGGCCCTTTTGACCGATGGGAAGCGAGACTTCTTTGTAGCGCTGATTTGCCTTTCCAGGTTGCTTGGTTGGCCAAAAAGGGCGTATGCGTTTTTTCCTGAATATATTCAGGAAAAAACGCATACGCCCTTTTTGGCCAAGGGCATCATTGTCGAGGTTTTGCTGCTTTTCTTGTGCTTTAAAGGCGATTCGAATCTCCCTCCTGAAATCTGTTTCCTGCAATTCTGCCTTGCTTTCAAATCCTCTTCGTTGCCTTCCCTCAATATATTTGTGGACGAGAGTGAACATTTATAAGTCTGCAGGTTTGTGAATTGCAGTGCGCCTGAGCTCCATTTTTCAACTCGCTTTCTTGGGATCTGGCCGCAAAAGCGCAGGTTTGCTTCAGGCCCTATTCTGGTCCCGGGCGGCAGGCTGAGCCTGTGCTTAATTCTTCTTCCTGATGGGAAAATAGAGTGACCTGTGCCTGTCCCAACACCTAGAGCTAGTCTCTCATTGGTTCCCCCTCTTCCCGTTCATCCTCAGGACAAATTACAACCTGTACGGAACAGGAGGTTAAAGGTGCTGATTCTCCAAGGAGGGAGATTGCTAGTAAAGCGGCTGGAATGGCGAACCCGAGCACAAGGAGATGAGAAATGAGGTGTGTTTTAGAAACCTTTCCCGATCACACGGTGAACAATCTTCTGGGTTCCTCATGCATGTTTTCGATGTATTAAGATGGCCTTGAACCTGGAGATTTGGGACCCATGGGATGGGTAACACGCAGTATTACTTTAAAGGGTCTGCGTTTGCTCACCCAACCTCACCAAACCTCTCAGCCCCAAGAGTGTCCACCCTTATGTCTCAATCAGCTGTGGGTCTATACATGGTCAATCCAGGTGGCATCACAGCCCCTGAACGAATTTTGTAAGAATTTCTCTCTCTTTCACTGTCTTTGTTTCACAGGTTTTTAAAAGTAATTGATTTTTATAATGGGGTTTAGCTGCTTTTCACTGCTGTGTTTATGTCACTTTACACCCACTTGACTCACTTACAGAGAGATATCAATACATAGGTTTTAAGATTCTTACTAGTCACATATATTCTTGGGCCGTGAATAGGGGGTTTTGAGTCCAATTCACTGAGCAAGGAGTAGGTCTTGTCTAGTACATATTGGGTTTATGGAACGGTATCTGAGCTAATTTGAAACCCTTGTTTTATTCATCACCCCACCTCACCTTTCCCGTTAAGCAGCCATTGTGTGTTTTCTAAACGTGTGACTCTGTTCTGTTTTGTAATTCAGTTCAAGGGTAGCGGTTTTTTCATTCCCTCTATAAGTGATATCTTATGATAAGTGTCTTTTTCTGTGTGACTTATTTCACTTAGAATCGTCGTACCTAAATCCACTCATCATGCTGCTACTAGCCTTATGACGTTGATTTCATGGCTGAGTGATATTCCATTGTACATAAGGACCACAACTTCTTTATCCATTTTTCTCTTTCCTGGGATATTTAAGGTGTAACGAAGTTGGAGGTTCTTGTCAACAGAGCAGCCCTAAACTTTGGGGTGCCTGTGTCTTGCTGGTTTTTAATTTTCCCACTTTATACGCCCATGAGTGGAAGTGCCCTATGCTCTCTAAGCTGAGTTTTTTAGATGTTTCAGGACACATCGTACACTTCTCCAGAGTGGCTGTTGGCAATTTACATCCCGCCCATCATCGTAACAAGGCTCCCGTTTCCTCATGGCCTGCCCTGCATTTCTGGTTTTCACACTTTATTCAGCATGGCCCTTTTGACCGATGGGAAGCGAGACTTCTTTATAGCGCTGATTTGCCTTTCCAGGTTGCTTGGTTGGCCAAAAAGGGCGTATGCGTTTTTTCCTGAATATATTCAGGAAAAAACGCATACGCCCTTTTTGGCCAAGGGCATCTTGTCGAGGTTTTGCCGCTTTTCCTGTGCTTTAAAGGCGATTTGACTCTCCCTCCTGAAATCTGTTTCCTGCAATTCTGCCTTGCTTTCAAATCCTCTTCGTTGCCTTCCCTCAATATATTTGTGGACGAGAGTGATCATTTATAAGTCTGCAGGTTTGTGAATTGCAGTGCCCCTGAGCTCCATTTTTCAACTCGCTTTCTTGGGAGCTGGCCGCAAAAGCGCAGGATTGCTTCAGGCCCTATTCTGGTCCCGGGCGGCAGGCTGAGCCTGGGGTTAATTCTTCTTCCTGATGGGAAAATAGAGTGACCTGTGCCTGTCCCAACACCTAGAGCTAGTCTCTCATTGTTTTCCCCTCTTCCCATTCATCCTCAGGACAAATTACAACCTGTACGGAACAGGAGGTTAAAGGTGCTGATTCTCCAAGGAGGGAGATTGCTAGTAAAGCGGCTGGAATGGCGAACCCGAGCACAAGGAGATGAGAAATGAGGTGTGTTTTAGAAACCTTTCCCGATCACACGGTGAACCATCTTCTGGGTTCCTCATGCATGTTTTCGATGTATTAAGATGGCCTTGAACCTGGAGATTTGGGACCCATGGGATGGGTAACACGCAGTATTACTTTAAAGGGTCTGCGTTTGCTCACCCAACCTCACCAAACCTCTCAGCCCCAAGAGTGTCCACCCTTATGTCTCAATCAGCTGTGGGTCTATACATGGTCAATCCAGGTGGCATCACAGCCCCTGAACGAATTTTGTAAGAATTTCTCTCTCTTTCACTGTCTTTGTTTCACAGGTTTTTAAAAGTAATTGATTTTTATAATGGGGTTTAGCTGCTTTTCACTGCTGTGTTTATGTCACTTTACACCCACTTGACTCACTTACAGAGAGATATCAATACATAGGTTTTAAGATTCTTACTAGTCACATATATTCTTGGGCCGTGAATAGGGGGTTTTGAGTCCAATTCACTGAGCAAGGAGTAGGTCTTGTCTAGTACATATTGGGTTTATGGAACGGTATCTGAGCTAATTTGAAACCCTTGTTTTATTCATCACCCCACCTCACCTTTCCCGTTAAGCAGCCATTGTGTGTTTTCTAAACGTGTGACTCTGTTCTGTTTTGTAATTCAGTTCAAGGGTAGCGGTTTTTTCATTCCCTCTATAAGTGATATCTTATGATAAGTGTCTTTTTCTGTGTGACTTATTTCACTTAGAATCGTCGTACCTAAATCCACTCATCATGCTGCTACTAGCCTTATGACGTTGATTTCATGGCTGAGTGATATTCCATTGTACATAAGGACCACAACTTCTTTATCCATTTTTCTCTTTCCTGGGATATTTAAGGTGTAACGAAGTTGGAGGTTCTTGTCAACAGAGCAGCCCTAAACTTTGGGGTGCCTGTGTCTTGCTGGTTTTTAATTTTCCCACTTTATACGCCCATGAGTGGAAGTGCCCTATGCTCTCTAAGCTGAGTTTTTTAGATGTTTCAGGACACATCGTACACTTCTCCAGAGTGGCTGTTGGCAATTTACATCCCGCCCATCATCGTAACAAGGCTCCCGTTTCCTCATGGCCTGCCCTGCATTTCTGGTTTTGACACTTTATTCAGCATGGCCCTTTTGACCGAAGGGAAGCGAGACTTCTTTGTAGCGCTGATTTGCCTTTCCAGGTTGCTTGGTTGGCCAAAAAGGGCGTATGCGTTTTTTCCTGAATATATTCAGGAAAAAACGCATACGCCCTTTTTGGCCAAGGGCATCTTGTCGAGGTTTTGCCGCTTTTCCTGTGCTTTAAAGGCGATTTGACTCTCCCTCCTGAAATCTGTTTCCTGCAATTCTGCCTTGCTTTCAAATCCTCTTCGTTGCCTTCCCTCAATATATTTGTGGACGAGAGTGATCATTTATAAGTCTGCAGGTTTGTGAATTGCAGTGCCCCTGAGCTCCATTTTTCAACTCGCTTTCTTGGGAGCTGGCCGCAAAAGCGCAGGATTGCTTCAGGCCCTATTCTGGTCCCGGGCGGCAGGCTGAGCCTGGGGTTAATTCTTCTTCCTGATGGGAAAATAGAGTGACCTGTGCCTGTCCCAACACCTAGAGCTAGTCTCTCATTGTTTTCCCCTCTTCCCGTTCATCCTCAAGACAAACTGCAACCTGTACGGAACAGGAGGTTAAAGGTGCTGATTCTCCAAGGAGGGAGATTGCTAGTAAAGCAGCTGGAATGGCGAACCCGAGCACAAGGAGATGAGAAATGAGGTGCGTTTTAGAAACCTTTCGCGATCACACGGTGTACCATCTTCTGGGTTTCTCATGCATGTTTTCGATGTAGGAAGATGCCCTTGAACCTGGAGATTTGGGACCCATGGGATGGGTACCACGCAGTATTACTTTAAAGGGTCTGCGTTTCCTCACCCAACCTCAGCAAACCTCTCATCCCCAAGAGTGTCCACCCTTATGTCTCAATCAGCTGTGGGTCTAGATATGGTCAATCCAGGTAGCATAACTGCCCCTAAACGAATTTTGTAAGAATTTCTCTCTCTTTCACTGTCTTTTTTTCACAGGTTTTTAAAAGTAATTGATTTTTATAATGGGGTTTAGCTGATTTTCACTGCTGTGTTTATGTCACTTCACACCCACTTGACTCACTTACAGAGAGATATCAATACATAGGTTTTAAGATTCTTACTAGTCAGATATATTCTTGGGCCGTGAATAGGGGGTTTTGAGTCCAATTCACTGAGCAAGGAGTAGGTCTTGTCTAGTACATATTGGGTTTATGGAACGGTATCTGAGCTAATTTGAAACCCTTGTTTTATTCATCACCCCACCTCACCTTTCCCGTTAAGCAGCCATTGTGTGTTTTCTAAACGTGTGACTCTGTTCTGTTTTGTAATTCAGTTCAAGGGTAGCGGTTTTTTCATTCCCTCTATAAGTGATATCTTATGATAAGTGTCTTTTTCTGTGTGACTTATTTCACTTAGAATCGTCGTACCTAAATCCACTCATCATGCTGCTACTAGCCTTATGACGTTGATTTCATGGCTGAGTGATATTCCATTGTACATAAGGACCACAACTTCTTTATCCATTTTTCTCTTTCCTGGGATATTTAAGGTGTAACGAAGTTGGAGGTTCTTGTCAACAGAGCAGCCCTAAACTTTGGGGTGCCTGTGTCTTGCTGGTTTTTAATTTTCCCACTTTATACGCCCATGAGTGGAAGTGCCCTATGCTCTCTAAGCTGAGTTTTTTAGATGTTTCAGGACACATCGTACACTTCTCCAGAGTGGCTGTTGGCAATTTACATCCCGCCCATCATCGTAACAAGGCTCCCGTTTCCTCATGGCCTGCCCTGCATTTCTGGTTTTGACACTTTATTCAGCATGGCCCTTTTGACCGATGGGAAGCGAGACTTCTTTATAGCGCTGATTTGCCTTTCCAGGTTGCTTGGTTGGCCAAAAAGGGCGTATGCGTTTTTTCCTGAATATATTCAGGAAAAAACGCATACGCCCTTTTTGGCCAAGGGCATCTTGTCGAGGTTTTGCCGCTTTTCCTGTGCTTTAAAGGCGATTTGACTCTCCCTCCTGAAATCTGTTTCCTGCAATTCTGCCTTGCTTTCAAATCCTCTTCGTTGCCTTCCCTCAATATATTTGTGGACGAGAGTGATCATTTATAAGTCTGCAGGTTTGTGAATTGCAGTGCCCCTGAGCTCCATTTTTCAACTCGCTTTCTTGGGAGCTGGCCGCAAAAGCGCAGGATTGCTTCAGGCCCTATTCTGGTCCCGGGCGGCAGGCTGAGCCTGGGGTTAATTCTTCTTCCTGATGGGAAAATAGAGTGACCTGTGCCTGTCCCAACACCTAGAGCTAGTCTCTCATTGTTTTCCCCTCTTCCCGTTCATCCTCAGGACAAACTGCAACCTGTACGGAACAGGAGGTTAAAGGTGCTGATTCTCCAAGGAGGGAGATTGCTAGTAAAGCAGCTGGAATGGCGAACCCGAGCACAAGGAGATGAGAAATGAGGTGCGTTTTAGAAACCTTTCGCGATCACACGGTGTACCATCTTCTGGGTTTCTCATGCATGTTTTCGATGTAGGAAGATGCCCTTGAACCTGGAGATTTGGAACCCATGGGATGGGTACCACGCAGTATTACTTTAAAGGGTCTGCGTTTCCTCACCCAACCTCACCAAACCTCTCATCCCCAAGAGTGTCCACCCTTATGTCTCAATCAGCTGTGGGTCTAGATATGGTCAATCCAGGTAGCATAACTGCCCCTAAACGAATTTTGTAAGAATTTCTCTCTCTTTCACTGTCTTTTTTTCACAGGTTTTTAAAAGTAATTGATTTTTATAATGGGGTTTAGCTGCTTTTCACTGCTGTGTTTATGTCACTTCACACCCACTTGACTCACTTACAGAGAGATATCAATACATAGGTTTTAAGATTCTTACTAGTCAGATATATTCTTGGGCCGTGAATAGGGGGTTTTGAGTCCAATTCACTGAGCAAGGAGTAGGTCTTGTCTAGTACATATTGGGTTTATGGAACGGTATCTGAGCTAATTTGAAACCCTTGTTTTATTCATCACCCCACCTCACCTTTCCCGTTAAGCAGCCATTGTGTGTTTTCTAAACGTGTGACTCTGTTCTGTTTTGTAATTCAGTTCAAGGGTAGCGGTTTTTTCATTCCCTCTATAAGTGATATCTTATGATAAGTGTCTTTTTCTGTGTGACTTATTTCACTTAGAATCGTCGTACCTAAATCCACTCATCATGCTGCTACTAGCCTTATGACGTTGATTTCATGGCTGAGTGATATTCCATTGTACATAAGGACCACAACTTCTTTATCCATTTTTCTCTTTCCTGGGATATTTAAGGTGTAACGAAGTTGGAGGTTCTTGTCAACAGAGCAGCCCTAAACTTTGGGGTGCCTGTGTCTTGCTGGTTTTTAATTTTCCCACTTTATTCGCCCATGAGTGGAAGTGCCCTATGCTCTCTCAGCTGATTTTTTTAGATGTTTCAGGACACATCGTACACTTCTCCAGAGTGGCTGTTGGCAATTTACATCCCGCCCATCATCGTAACAAGGCTCCCGTTTCCTCATGGCCTGCCCTGCATTTCTGGTTTTGACACTTTATTCAGCATGGCCCTTTTGACCGATGGGAAGCGAGACTTCTTTGTAGCGCTGATTTGCCTTTCCAGGTTGCTTGGTTGGCCAAAAAGGGCGTATGCGTTTTTTCCTGAATATATTCAGGAAAAAACGCATACGCCCTTTTTGGCCAAGGGCATCTTGTCGAGGTTTTGCCGCTTTTCCTGTGCTTTAAAGGCGATTTGACTCTCCCTCCTGAAATCTGTTTCCTGCAATTCTGCCTTGCTTTCAAATCCTCTTCGTTGCCTTCCCTTAATATATTTGTGGACGAGAGTGATCATTTATAAGTCTGCAGGTTTGTGAATTGCAGTGCCCCTGAGCTCAATTTTTCAACTCGCTTTCTTGGGAGCTGGCCGCAAAAGCGCAGGATTGCTTCAGGCCCTATTCTGGTCCCGGGCGGCAGGCTGAGCCTGTGCTTAATTCTTCTTCCTGATGGGAAAATAGAGTGACCTGTGCCTGTCCCAACACCTAGAGCTAGTCTCTCATTGGTTCCCCCTCTTCCCGTTCATCCTCAGGACAAATTGCAACCTGTACGGAACAGGAGGTTAAAGGTGCTGATTCTCCAAGGAGGGAGATTGCTAGTAAAGCGGCTGGAATGGCGAACCCGAACACAAGGAGATGAGAAATGAGGTGCGTTTTAGAAACCTTTCCCGATCACACGGTGTACCATCTTCTGGGTTTCTCATGCATGTTTTCGATGTAGGAAAGTGCCCTTGAACCTGGAGATTTGGGACCCATGGGATGGGTAGCACGCAGTATTACTTTAAAGGGTCTGCGTTTGCTCATCCAACCTCACCAAACCTCTCAGCCCGAAGAGTGTCCACCCTTATGTCTCAATCAGCTGTGGGTCAATACATGGTCAATCCAGGTGGCATCACAGCCCCTGAACGAATTTTGTAAGAATTTCTCTCTCTTTCACTGTCTTTGTTTCACAGGTTTTTAAAAGTAATTGATTTTTATAATGGGGTTTAGCTGCTTTTCACTGTTGTGTTTATGTCACTTTACACCCACTTGACTCACTTACAGAGAGATATCAATACATAGGTTTTAAGATTCTTACTAGTAAGATATATTCTTGGGCCGTGAATAGGGGGTGTTGAGTCCAATTCACTGAGCAAGGAGTAGGTCTTGTCTGTTACATATTGGGTTTAGGGAACGGTATTTGAGCTAATTTGAAACCCTTGTTTTATGCATCACCCCACCTCACCTTTCCCGTGAAGCAGCCATAGTGTATTTTCTAAACGTGTGACTCTGTTCTGTTTTGTAATTCAGTTCAAGGGTAGCGGTTTTTACATTCCCTCTATAAGTGATATCTTATGATAAGTGTCTTTTTCTCTGTGACTTATTTCACTTAAAATCGTCGTACCTAAATCCACTCATCATGCTGCTACTAGCCTTATGATGTTGATTTCATGGCTGAGTGATATTCCTTTGTACATAAGGACCACACCTTATTTATCCATCTTTCTCTTTCCTGAGATATTTAAGGTGTAACGAAGTGGAGGTTCTTGTCAACAGAGCAGCCCTAAACGTTGGGGTGCCTGTGTCTTGCTGATTTTTAGTTTTCCCAATTTATACGCCCATGAGTGGAAGTGCCCTATGCTCTCTAAGCTGAGTTTTTTAGATGTTTCAGGACACACCGTACACTTCTCCAGAGTGGCTGTTGGCAATTTACATCCCGCCCATCAGCGTAGCAAGGCTCCCGTTTCTCCATGGCCTGCCCTGCATTTCTGGTTTTGACACTTTATTCAGCTTGGCCCTTTTGACCGATGGGAAGCGAGACTTCTTTGTAGCGCTGATTTGCCTTTCCAGGTTGCTTGGTTGGCCAAAAAGTGCGTATGCGTTTTTTCCTGAATATATTCAGGAAAAAACGCATACGCCGTTTTTGGCCAAGGGCATCATTGTCGAGGTTTTGCTGCTTTTCTTGTGCTTTAAAGGCGATTCGAATCTCCCTCCTGAAATCTGTTTCCTGCAATTCTGCCTTGCTTTCAAATCCTCTTCGTTGCCTTCCCTCAATATATTTGTGGACGAGAGTGAACATTTATAAGTCTGCAGGTTTGTGAATTGCAGTGCGCCTGAGCTCCATTTTTCAACTCGCTTTCTTGGGAGCTGGCCGCAAAAGCGCAGGTTTGCTTCAGGCCCTATTCTGGTCCCGGGCGGCAGGCTGAGCCTGTGCTTAATTCTTCTTCCTGATGGGAAAATAGAGTGACCTGTGCCTGTCCCAACACCTAGAGCTAGTCTCTCATTGGTTCCCCCTCTTCCCGTTCGTCCTCAGGACAAATTGCAACCTGTACGGAACAGGAGGTTAAAGGTGCTGATTCTCCAAGGAGGGAGATTGCTAGTAAAGCGGCTGGAATGGCGAACCCGAGCACAAGGAGATGAGAAATGAGGTGTGTTTTAGAAACCTTTCCCGATCACACGGTGAACCATCTTCTGGGTTCCTCATGCATGTTTTCGATGTATTAAGATGGCCTTGAACCTGGAGATTTGGGACCCATGGGATGGGTACCACGCAGTATTACTTTAAAGGGTCTGCGTTTGCTCACCCAACCTCACCAAACCTCTCAGCCCCAAGAGTGTCCACCCTTATGTCTCAATCAGCTGTGGGTCTATACATGGTCAATCCAGGTGGCATCACAGCCCCTGAACGAATTTTGTAAGAATTTCTCTCTCTTTCACTGTCTTTGTTTCACAGGTTTTTAAAAGTAATTGATTTTTATAATGGGGTTTAGCTGCTTTTCACTGCTGTGTTTATGTCACTTTACACCCACTTGACTCACTTACAGAGAGATATCAATACATAGGTTTTAAGATTCTTACTAGTAAGATATATTCTTGGGCCGTGAATAGGGGGTGTTGAGTCCAATTCACTGAGCAAGGAGTAGGTCTTGTCTATTACATATTGGGTTTATGGAACGGTTTCTGAGCTAATTTGAAACCCTTGTTTTATGCATCACCCCACCTCACCATTCCCGTTAAGCAGCCATAGTGTGTTTTCTAAACGTGTGACTCTGTTCTGTTTTGTAATTCAGTTCAAGGGTAGCGGTATTTACATTCCCTCTATAAGTGATATCTTATGATAAGTGTCTTTTTCTGTGTGACTTATTTCACTTAGAATGGTCGTACCTAAATCCACTCATCATGCTGCTACTAGCCTTATGACGTTGATTTCATGGCTGAGTGATATTCCATTGTACATAAGGACCACAACTTCTTTATCCATTTTTCTCTTTCCTGGGATATTTAAGATGAAACGAAGTGGAGGTTCTTGTCA
The DNA here is from genome assembly GCF_965194825.1 of Balaenoptera physalus. Lineage (NCBI taxonomy): Eukaryota > Metazoa > Chordata > Mammalia > Artiodactyla > Balaenopteridae > Balaenoptera > Balaenoptera physalus. Next base: position 37,446 of record NW_028125654.1, on the reverse strand, counting down.
ACAGAGCAGCCCTAAACGTTGGGGTGCCTGTGTCTTGCTGATTTTTAGTTTTCCCAATTTATACGCCCATGAGTGGAAGTGCCCTATGCTCTCTAAGCTGAGTTTTTTAGATGTATCAGGACACACCGTACACTTCACCAGAGTGGCTGTTGGCAATTTACATCCCGCCCATCAGCGTAGCAAGGCTCCCGTTTCTAAATGGCCTGCCCTGCATTTCTGGTTTTCACACTTTATTCAGCATGGCCCTTTTGACCGATGGGAAACGAGACTTCTTTGTAGCGCTGATTTGCCTTTCCCGGTTGCTTGCTTGGCCAAAAAGGGCGTATGCGTTTTTTCCTGAATATATTCAGGAAAAAACGCATACGCCCTTTTTGGCCAAGGGCATCATTGTCGAGGTTTTGCCGCTTTTCCTGTGCTTTAAAGGCGATTCCAATCTCCCTCCTGAATCTGATATCTGTTTCCTGCAATTCTGCCTTGCTTTCAAATCCTCTTCGTTGCCTTCCCTCAATATATTTGTGGACGAGAGTGATCATTTATAAGTCTGCAGGTTTGTGAATTGCAGTGCCCCTGAGCTCCATTTTTCAACTCGCTTTCTTGGGAGCTGGCCGCAAAAGCGCAGGAATGCTTCAGGCCCTATTCTGGTCCTGGGCGGCAGGCTGAGCCTGTGCTTAATTCTTCTTCCTGATGGGAAAATAGAGTGACCTGTGCCTGTCCCAACACCTAGAGCTAGTCTCTCATTGGTTCCCCCTCTTCCCGTTCATCCTCAGGACAAATTGCAACCTGTACGGAACAGGAGGTTAAAGGTGCTGATTCTCCAAGGAGGGAGATTGCTAGTAAAGCGGCTGGAATGGCGAACCCGAGCACAAGGAGATGAGAAATGAGGTGTGTTTTAGAAACCTTTCCCGATCACACGGTGTACCATCTTCTGGGTTTCTCATGCATGTTTTCGATGTAGGAAGATGCCCTTGAACCTGGAGATTTGGGACCCATAGGATGGGTACCACGCAGTATTACTTTAAAGGGTCTGCGTTTGCTCACCCAACCTCACCAAACCTCTCAGCCCCAAGAGTGTCCACCCTTATGTCTCAATCAGCTGTGGGTCTATACATGGTCAATCCAGGTGGCATCACAGCCCCTGAACGAATTTTGTAAGAATTTCTCTCTCTTTCACTGTCTTTGTTTCACAGGATTTTAAAAGTAATTGATTTTTATAATGGGGTTTAGCTGCTTTTCACTGCTGTGTTTATGTCACTTTACACCCACTTGACTCACTTACAGAGAGATATCAATACATAGGTTTTAAGATTCTTACTAGTCAGATATATTCTTGGGCCGTGATTAGGGGGTGTCGAGTCCAATTCACTGAGCAAGGAGTAGGTCTTGTCTATTACATATTGGGTTTATGGAACGGTATCTGAGCTAATTTGAAACCCTTGTTTTATGCATCACCCCACCTCACCTTTCCCGTGAAGCAGCCATAGTGTGTTTTCTAAACGTGTGACTCTGTTCTGTTTTGTAATTCAGTTCAAGGGTAGCGGTTTTTACATTCCCTCTATAAGTGATATCTTATGATAAGTGTCTTTTTCTCTGTGACTTATTTCACTTAGAATCGTCGTACCTAAATCCACTCATCATGCTGCTACTACCCTTATGACGTTGATTTCATGGCTGAGTGATATTCCATTGTACATAAGGACCACAACTTCTTTATCCATTTTTCTCTTTCCTGGGATATTTAAGGTGTAACGAAGTGGAGGTTCTTGTCAACAGAGCAGCCCTAAACGTTGGGGTGCCTGTGTCTTGCTGATTTTTAGTTTTCCCAATTTATACGCCCATGAGTGGAAGTGCCCTATGCTCTCTAAGCTGAGTTTTTTAGATGTTTCAGGACACACCGTACACTTCACCAGAGTGGCTGTTGGCAATTTACATCCCGCCCATCAGCGTAGCAAGGCTCCCGTTTCTAAATGGCCTGCCCTGCATTTCTGGTTTTGACACTTTATTCAGCATGGCCCTTTTGACCGATGGGAAGCGAGACTTCTTTGTAGCGCTGATTTGCCTTTCCAGGTTGCTTGCTTGGCCAAAAAGGGCGTATGCTTTTTTTCCTGAATATATTCAGGAAAAAACGCATACGCCCTTTTTGGCCAAGGGCATCATTGTCGAGGTTTTGCCGCTTTTCCTGTGCTTTAAAGGCGATTCGAATCTCCCTCCTGAAATCTGTTTCCTGCAATTCTGCCTTTCTTTCACATCCTCTTCGTTGCCTTCCCTCAATATATTTGTGGACGAGAGTGATCATTTATAAGTCTGCAGGTTTGTGAATTGCAGTGCCCCTGAGCTCCATTTTTCAACTCGCTTTCTTGGGAGCTGGCCGCAAAAGCGCAGGATTGCTTCAGGCCCTATTCTGGTCCTGGGCGGCAGGCTGAGCCTGTGCTTAATTCTTCTTCCTGATGGGAAAATAGAGTGACCTGTGCCTGTCCCAACACCTAGAGCTAGTCTCTCATTGGTTCCCCCTCTTCCCGTTCATCCTCAGGACAAATTGCAACCTGTACGGAACAGGAGGTTAAAGGTGCTGATTCTCCAAGGAGGGAGATTGCTAGTAAAGCGGCTGGAATGGCGAACCCGAGCACAAGGAGATGAGAAATGAGGTGTGTTTTAAAAACCTTTCCCGATCACACGGTGTACCATGTTCTGGGTTTCTCATGCATGTTTTCGATGTAGGAAGATGCCCTTGAACCTGGAGATTTGGGACCCATGGGATGGGTAGCACGCAGTATTACTTTAAAGGGTCTGCGTTTGCTCACCCAACCTCACCAAACCTCTCAGCCCCAAGAGTGTCCACCCTTATGTCTCAATCTGCTGTGGGTCTATACATGGTCAATCCAGGTGGCATCACAGCCCCTGAACGAATTTTGTAAGAATTTCTCTCTCTTTCACTGTCTTTGTTTCACAGGATTTTAAAAGTAATTGATTTTTATAATGGGGTTTAGCTGCTTTTCACTGCTGTGTTTATGTCACTTTACACCCACTTGACTCACTTACAGAGAGATAGCAATACATAGGTTTTAAGATTCTTACTAGTCAGATATATTCTTGGGCCGTGAATAGGGGGTGTCGAGTCCAATTCACTGAGCAAGGAGTAGGTCTTGTCTATTACATATTGGGTTTATGGAACGGTATCTGAGCTAATTTGAAACCCTTGTTTTATGCATCACCCCACCTCACCTTTCCCGTGAAGCAGCCATAGTGTGTTTTCTAAACGTGTGACTCTGTTCTGTTTTGTAATTCAGTTCAAGGGTAGCGGTTTTTACATTCCCTCTATAAGTGATATCTTATGATAAGTGTCTTTTTCTGTGTGACTTATTTCACTTAGAATCGTCGTACCTAAATCCACTCATCATGCTGCTACTAGCCTTATGACGTTGATTTCATGGCTGAGTGATATTCCATTGTACATAAGGACCACAACTTCTTTATCCATTTTTCTCTTTCCTGGGATATTTAAGGTGTAACGAAGTGGAGGTTCTTGTCAACAGAGCAGCCCTAAACGTTGGGGTGCCTGTGTCTTGCTGATTTTTAGTTTTCCCAATTTATACGCCCATGAGTGGAAGTGCCCTATGCTCTCTAAGCTGAGTTTTTTAGATGTTTCAGGACACACCGTACACTTCACCAGAGTGGCTGTTGGCAATTTACATCCCGCCCATCAGCGTAGCAAGGCTCCCGTTTCTAAATGGCCTGCCCTGCATTTCTGGTTTTCACACTTTATTCAGCATGGCCCTTTTGACCGATGGGAAGCGAGACTTCTTTGTAGCGCTGATTTGCCTTTCCAGGTTGCTTGCTTGGCCAAAAAGGGCGTATGCGTTTTTTCCTGAATATATTCATGAAAAAATGCATACGCCCTTTTTGGCCAAGGGCATCATTGTCGAGGTTTTGCCGCTTTTCCTGTGCTTTAAAGGCGATTCGAATCTCCCTCCTGAAATCTGTTTCCTGCAATTCTGCCTTGCTTTCAAATCCTCTTCGTTGCCTTCCCTCAATATATTTGTGGACGAGAGTGATCATTTATAAGTCTGCAGGTTTGTGAATTGCAGTGCCCCTGAGCTCCATTTTTCAACTCGCTTTCTTGGGAGCTGGCCGCAAAAGCGCAGGATTGCTTCAGGCCCTATTCTGGTCCTGGGCGGCAGGCTGAGCCTGTGCTTAATTCTTCTTCCTGATGGGAAAATAGAGTGACCTGTGCCTGTCCCAACACCTAGAGCTAGTCTCTCATTGGTTCCCCCTCTTCCCGTTCATCCTCAGGACAAATTGCAACCTGTACGGAACAGGAGGTTAAAGGTGCTGATTCTCCAAGGAGGGAGATTGCTAGTAAAGCGGCTGGAATGGCGAACCCGAGCACAAGGAGATGAGAAATGAGGTGTGTTTTAGAAACCTTTCCCGATCACACGGTGTACCATCTTCTGGGTTTCTCATGCATGTTTTCGATGTAGGAAGATGCCCTTGAACCTGGAGATTTGGGACCCATAGGATGGGTACCACGCAGTATTACTTTAAAGGGTCTGCGTTTGCTCACCCAACTTCACCAAACCTCTCAGCCCCAAGAGTGTCCACCCTTATGTCTCAATCAGCTGTGGGTCTATACATGGTCAATCCAGGTGGCATCACAGCCCCTGAACGAATTTTGTAAGAATTTCTCTCTCTTTCACTGTCTTTGTTTCACAGGATTTTAAAAGTAATTGATTTTTATAATGGGGTTTAGCTGCTTTTCACTGCTGTGTTTATGTCACTTTACACCCACTTGACTCACTTACAGAGAGATATCAATACATAGGTTTTAAGATTCTTACTAGTCAGATATATTCTTGGGCCGTGATTAGGGGGTGTCGAGTCCAATTCACTGAGCAAGGAGTAGGTCTTGTCTATTACATATTGGGTTTATGGAACGGTATCTGAGCTAATTTGAAACCCTTGTTTTATGCATCACCCCACCTCACCTTTCCCGTGAAGCAGCCATAGTGTGTTTTCTAAACGTGTGACTCTGTTCTGTTTTGTAATTCAGTTCAAGGGTAGCGGTTTTTACATTCCCTCTATAAGTGATATCTTATGATAAGTGTCTTTTTCTGTGTGACTTATTTCACTTAGAATCGTCGTACCTAAATCCACTCATCATGCTGCTACTAGCCTTATGACGTTGATTTCATGGCTGAGTGATATTCCATTGTACATAAGGACCACAACTTCTTTATCCATTTTTCTCTTTCCTGGGATATTTAAGGTGTAACGAAGTGGAGGTTCTTGTCAACAGAGCAGCTCTAAACGTTGGGGTGCCTGTGTCTTGCTGATTTTTAGTTTTCCCAATTTATACGCCCATGAGTGGAAGTGCCCTATGCTCTCTAAGCTGAGTTTTTTAGATGTTTCAGGACACACCGTACACTTCACCAGAGTGGCTGTTGGCAATTTACATCCCGCCCATCAGCGTAGCAAGGCTCCCGTTTCTAAATGGCCTGCCCTGCATTTCTGGTTTTGACACTTTATTCAGCATGGCCCTTTTGACCGATGGGAAGCGAGACTTCTTTGTAGCGCTGATTTGCCTTTCCAGGTTGCTTGCTTGGCCAAAAAGGGCATATGCTTTTTTTCCTGAATATATTCAGGAAAAAACGCATACGCCCTTTTTGGCCAAGGGCATCATTGTCGAGGTTTTGCCGCTTTTCCTGTGCTTTAAAGGCGATTCGAATCTCCCTCCTGAAATCTGTTTCCTGCAATTCTGCCTTGCTTTCACATCCTCTTCGTTGCCTTCCCTCAATATATTTGTGGACGAGAGTGATCATTTATAAGTCTGCAGGTTTGTGAATTGCAGTGCCCCTGAGCTCCATTTTTCAACTCGCTTTCTTGGGAGCTGGCCGCAAAAGCGCAGGATTGCTTCAGGCCCTATTCTGGTCCTGGGCGGCAGGCTGAGCCTGTGCTTAATTCTTCTTCCTGATGGGAAAATAGAGTGACCTGTGCCTGTCCCAACACCTAGAGCTAGTCTCTCATTGGTTCCCCCTCTTCCCGTTCATCCTCAGGACAAATTGCAACCTGTACGGAACAGGAGGTTAAAGGTGCTGATTCTCCAAGGAGGGAGATTGCTAGTAAAGTGGCTGGAATGGCGAACCCGAGCACAAGGAGATGAGAAATGAGGTGTGTTTTAAAAACCTTTCCCGATCACACGGTGTACCATCTTCTGGGTTTCTCATGCATGTTTTCGATGTAGGAAGATGCCCTTGAACCTGGAGATTTGGGACCCATGGGATGGGTAGCACGCAGTATTACTTTAAAGGGTCTGCGTTTGCTCACCCAACCTCACCAAACCTCTCAGCCCCAAGAGTGTCCACCCTTATGTCTCAATCAGCTGTGGGTCTATACATGGTCAATCCAGGTGGCATCACAGCCCCTGAACGAATTTTGTAAGAATTTCTCTCTCTTTCACTGTCTTTTTTTCACAGGTTTTTAAAAGTAATTGATTTTTATAATGGGGTTTAGCTGCTTTTCACTGCTGTGTTTATGTCACTTCACACCCACTTGACTCACTTACAGAGAGATATCAATACATAGGTTTTAAGATTCTTACTAGTCAGATATATTCTTGGGCCGTGAATAGGGGGTTTTGAGTCCAATTCACTGAGCAAGGAGTAGGTCTTGTCTAGTACATATTGGGTTTATGGAACGGTATCTGAGCTAATTTGAAACCCTTGTTTTATTCATCACCCCACCTCACCCTTCCCGTTAAGCAGCCATTGTGTGTTTTCTAAACGTGTGACTCTGTTCTGTTTTGTAATTCAGTTCAAGGGTAGCGGTTTTTTCATTCCCTCTATAAGTGATATCTTATGATAAGTGTCTTTTTCTGTGTGACTTATTTCACTTAGAATCGTCGTACCTAAATCCACTCATCATGCTGCTACTAGCCTTATGACGTTGATTTCATGGCTGAGTGATATTCCATTGTACATAAGGACCACAACTTCTTTATCCATTTTTCTCTTTCCTGGGATATTTAAGGTGTAACGAAGTTGGAGGTTCTTGTCAACAGAGCAGCCCTTAAACTTTGGGGTGCCTGTGTCTTGCTGGTTTTTAATTTTCCCACTTTATTCGCCCATGAGTGGAAGTGCCCTATGCTCTATAAGCTGAGTTTTTTAGATGTTTCAGGACACATCGTATACTTCTCCAGAGTGGCTGTTGGCAATTTACATCCCGCCCATCATCGTAACAAGGCTCCCGTTTCCTCATGGCCTGCCCTGCATTTCTGGTTTTGACACTTTATTCAGCATGGCCCTTTTGACCGATGGGAAGCGAGACTTCTTTGTAGCGCTGATTTGCCTTTCCAGGTTGCTTGGTTGGCCAAAAAGGGCGTATGCGTTTTTTCCTGAATATGTTCAGGAAAAAACGCATACGCCCTTTTTGGCCAAGGGCATCTTGTCGAGGTTTTGCCGCTTTTCCTGTGCTTTAAAGGCGATTTGACTCTCCCTCCTGAAATCTGTTTCGTGCAATTCTGCCTTGCTTTCAAATCCTCTTCGTTGCCTTCCCTCAATATATTTGTGGACGAGAGTGATCATTTATAAGTCTGCAGGTTTGTGAATTGCAGTGCCCCTGAGCTCCATTTTTCAACTCGCTTTCTTGGGAGCTGGCCGCAAAAGCGCAGGATTGCTTCAGGCCCTATTCTGGTCCCGGGCGGCAGGCTGAGCCTGTGCTTAATTCTTCTACCTGATGGGAAAATAGAGTGACCTGTGCCTGTCCCAACACCTAGAGCTAGTCTCTCATTGGTTCCCCCTCTTCCCGTTCATCCTCAGGACAAATTGCAACCTGTACGGAACAGGAGGTTAAAGGTGCTGATTCTCCAAGGAGGGAGATTGCTAGTAAAGCGGCTGGAATGGCGAACCCGAACACAAGGAGATGAGAAATGAGGTGCGTTTTAGAAACCTTTCCCGATCACACGGTGTACCATCTTCTGGGTTTCTCATGCATGTTTTCGATGTAGGAAGGTGCCCTTGAACCTGGAGATTTGGGACCCATGGGATGGGTAGCACGCAGTATTACTTTAAAGGGTCTGCGTTTGCTCACCCAACCTCACCAAACCTCTCAGCCCCAAGAGTGTCCACCCTTATGTCTCAATCAGCTGTGGGTCTATACATGGTCAATCCAGGTGGCATCACAGCCCCTGAACGAATTTTGTAAGAATTTCTCTCTCTTTCACTGTCTTTGTTCCACAGGTTTTTAAAAGTAATTGATTTTTATAATGGGGTTTAGCTGCTTTTCACTGCTGTGTTTATGTCACTTTACACCCACTTGACTCACTTACAGAGAGATATCAATACATAGGTTTTAAGATTCTTACTAGTCACATATATTCTTGGGCCGTGAATAGGGGGTGTTGAGTCCAATTCACTGAGCAAGGAGTAGGTCTTGTCTAGTACATATTGGGTTTATGGAACGGTATCTGAGCTAATTTGAAACCCTTGTTTTATTCATCACCCCACCTCACCTTTCCCTTTAAGCAGCCATTGTGTGTTTTCTAAACGTGTGACTCTGTTCTGTTTTGTAATTCAGTTCAAGGGTAGCGGTTTTTTCATTCCCTCTATAAGTGATATCTTATGATAAGTGTCTTTTTCTGTGTGACTTATTTCACTTAGAATCGTCGTACCTAAATCCACTCATCATGCTGCTACTAGCCTTATGACGTTGATTTCATGGCTGAGTGATATTCCATTGTACATAAGGACCACAACTTCTTTATCCATTTTTCTCTTTCCTGGGATATTTAAGGTGTAACGAAGTTGGAGGTTCTTGTCAACAGAGCAGCCCTAAACTTTGGGGTGCCTGTGTCTTGCTGGTTTTTAATTTTCCCACTTTATACGCCCATGAGTGGAAGTGCCCTATGCTCTCTAAGCTGATTTTTTTAGATGTTTCAGGACACATCGTACACTTCTCCAGAGTGGCTGTTGGCAATTTACATCCCGCCCATCATCGTAACAAGGCTCCCGTTTCCTCATGGCCTGCCCTGCATTTCTGGTTTTGACACTTTATTCAGCATGGCCCTTTTGACCGATGGGAAGCGAGACTTCTTTGTAGCGCTGATTTGCCTTTCCAGGTTGCTTGGTTGGCCAAAAAGGGCGTATGCGTTTTTTCCTGAATATATTCAGGAAAAAACGCATACGCCCTTTTTGGCCAAGGGCATCTTGTCGAGGTTTTCCCGCTTTTCCTGTGCTTTAAAGGCGATTTGACTCTCCCTCCTGAAATCTGTTTCCTGCAATTCTGCCTTGCTTTCAAATCCTCTTCGTTGCCTTCCCTCAATATATTTGTGGACGAGAGTGATCATTTATAAGTCTGCAGGTTTGTGAATTGCAGTGCCCCTGAGCTCCATTTTTCAACTCGCTTTCTTGGGAGCTGGCCGCAAAAGCGCAGGATTGCTTCAGGCCCTATTCTGGTCCCGGGCGGCAGGCTGAGCCTGTGCTTAATTCTTCTTCCTGATGGGAAAATAGAGTGACCTGTGCCTGTCCCAACACCTAGAGCTAGTCTCTCATTGGTTCCCCCTCTTCCCGTTCATCCTCAGGACAAATTGCAACCTGTACGGAACAGGAGGTTAAAGGTGCTGATTCTCCAAGGAGGGAGATTGCTAGTAAAGCGGCTGGAATGGCGAACCCGAGCAGAAGGAGATGAGAAATGAGGTGTGTTTTAGAAACCTTTCCCGATCACACGGTGTACCATCTTCTGGGTTCCTCATGCATGTTTTCGATGTATTAAGATGGCCTTGAACCTGGAGATTTGGGACCCATGGGATGGGTAACACGCAGTATTACTTTAAAGGGTCTGCGTTTGCTCACCCAACCTCACCAAACCTCTCAGCCCCAAGAGTGTCCACCCTTATGTCTCAATCAGCTGTGGGTCTATACATGGTCAATCCAGGTGGCATCACAGCCCCTGAACGAATTTTGTAAGAATTTCTCTCTCTTTCACTGTCTTTGTTCCACAGGTTTTTAAAAGTAATTGATTTTTATAATGGGGTTTAGCTGCTTTTCACTGCTGTGTTTATGTCACTTTACACCCACTTGACTCACTTACAGAGAGATATCAATACATAGGTTTTAAGATTCTTACTAGTCAGATATATTTTTGGGCCGTGAATAGGGGGTGTTGAGTCCAATTCACTGAGCAAGGAGTAGGTCTTGTCTGTTACATATTGGGTTTATGGAACGGTATCTGAGCTAATTTGAAACCCTTGTTTTATGCATCACCCCACCTCACCTTTCCCGTTAAGCAGCCATAGTGTGTTTTCTAAACGTGTGATTCTGTTCTGTTTTGTAATTCAGTTCAAGGGTAGCGGTTTTTACATTCCCTCTATAAGTGATATCTTATGATAAGTGTCTTTTTCTGTGTGACTTATTTCACTTAGTATCGTCGTACCTAAATCCACTCATCATGCTGCTACTAGCCTTATGACGTTGATTTCATGGCTGAGTGATATTCCTTTGTACATAAGGACCACAACTTCTTTATCCATTTTTCTCTTTCCTGGGATATTTAAGGTGTAACGAAGTGGAGGTTCTTGTCAACAGAGCAGCCCTAAATGTTGGGGTGCCTGTGTCTTGCTGATTTTTAGTTTTCCCAATTTATACGCCCATGAGTGGAACTGCCCTATGCTCTCTAAGCTGAGTTTTTTAGATGTTTCAGGACACAACGTACACTTCTCCAGAGTGGCTGTTGGCAATTTACATCCCGCCCATCATCGTAGCAAGGCTCCCGTTTCCTCATGGCCTGCCCTGCATTTCTGGTTTTGACACTTTATTCAGCATGGCCCTTTTGACCAATGGGAAGCGAGACTTCTTTGTAGCGCTGATTTGCCTTTCCAAGTTGCTTGGTTGGCCAAAAAGGGCGTATGCGTTTTTTCCTGAATATATTCAGGAAAAAACGCATACGCCCTTTTTGGCCAAGGGCATCATTATCGAGGTTTTGCCGCTTTTCCTGGGCTTTAAAGGCGATTCGAATCTCCCTCCTGAAATCTGTTTCCTGCAATTCTGCCTTGCTTTCAAATCCTCTTCGTTGCCTTCCCTCAATATATTTGTGGACGAGAGTGGTCATTTATAAGTCTGCAGGTTTGTGAATTGCAGTGCCCCTGAGCTCCATTTTTCAACTCGCTTTCTTGGGAGCTGGCCGCAAAAGCGCAGGATTGCTTCAGGCCCTATTCTGGTCCCGGACGGCAGGCTGAGCCTGTGGTTAATTCTTCTTCCTGATGGGAAAATAGAGTGACCTGTGCCTGTCCCAACACCTAGAGCTAGTCTCTCATTGGTTCCCACTTCTTCCCGTTCATCCTCAGGACAAATTGCAACCTGTACGGAACAGGAGGTTAAAGGTGCTGATTCTCCAAGGAGGGAGATTGCTAGTAATGCGGCTGGAATGGCGAACCCGAGCACAAGGACATGAGAAATGAGGTGCGTTTTAGAAACCTTTCCCGATCACACAGTGTACCATCTTCTGGGTTTCTCATGCACGTTTTCGATGTAGGAAGATGCCCTTGAACCTGGAGATTTGGGACCCATGGGATGGGTACCACGCACTATTACTTTAAAGGGTCTGCGTTTCCTCACCCAACCTCACCAAACCTCTCAGCCCCAAGAGTGTCCACCCTTATGTCTCAATCAGCTGTGGGTCTATACATGGTCAATCCAGGTGGCATCACAGCCCCTGAACGAATTTTGTAAGAATTTCTCTCTCTTTCACTGTCTTTGTTTCACAGGATTTTAAAAGTAATTGATTTTTATAATGGGGTTTAGCTGCTTTTCACTGCTGTGTTTATGTCACTTTACACCCACTTGACTCACTTACAGAGAGATATCAATACATAGGTTTTAAGATTCTTACTAGTCAGATATATTCTTGGGCCGTGAATAGGGGGTGTCGAGTCCAATTCACTGAGCAAGGAGTAGGTCTTGTCTATTACATAATGGGTTTATGGAACGGTATCTGAGCTAATTTGAAACCCTTGTTTTATGCATCACCCCACCTCACCTTTCCCGTTAAGCAGCCATAGTGTGTTTTCTAAACGTGTGACTCTGTTCTGTTTTGTAATTCAGTTCAAGGGTAGCGGTTTTTACATTCCCTCTATAAGTGATATCTTATGATAAGTGTCTTTTTCTGTGTGACTTATTTCACTTAGAATCGTCGTACCTAAATCCTCTCATCATGCTGCTACTAGCCTTATGACGTTGATTTCATGGCTGAGTGATATTCCATTGTACATAAGGACCACAACTTATTTATCCATCTTTCTCTTTCCTGAGATATTTAAGGTGTAACGAAGTGGAGGTTCTTGTCAACAGAGCAGCCCTAAACGTTGGGGTGCCTGTGTCTTGCTGATTTTTAGTTTTCCCAATTTATACGCCCATGAGTGGAAGTGCCCTATGCTCTCTAAGCTGAGTTTTTTAGATGTTTCAGGACACACCGTACACTTCTCCAGAGTGGCTGTTGGCAATTTACATCCCGCCCATCAGCGTAGCAAGGCTCCCGTTCCTCCATGGCCTGCCCTGCAGTTCTGGTTTTGACACTTTATTCAGCTTGGCCCTTTTGACCGATGGGAAGCGAGACTTCTTTGTAGCGCTGATTTGCCTTTCCAGGTTGCTTGGTTGGCCAAAAAGGGCGTATGCGTTTTTTCCTGAATATATTCAGGAAAAAACGCATACGCCCTTTTTGGCCAAGGGCATCATTGTCGAGGTTTTGCCGCTTTTCCTGTGCTTTAAAGGCGATTCGAATCTCCCTCCTGAAATCTGTTTCCTGCAATTCTGCCTTGCTTTCAAATCCTCTTCGTTGCCTTCCCTCAATATATTTGTGGACGAGAGTGGTCATTTATAAGTCTGCAGGTTTGTGAATTGCAGTGCCCCTGAGCTCCATTTTTCAACTCGCTTTCTTGGGAGCTGGCCGCAAAAGCGCAGGATTGCTTCAGGCCCTATTCTGGTCCCGGACGGCAGGCTGAGCCTGTGGTTAATTCTTCTTCCTGATGGGAAAATAGAGTGACCTGTACCTGTCCCAACACCTAGAGCTAGTCTCTCATTGGTTCCCACTTCTTCCCGTTCATCCTCAGGACAAATTGCAACCTGTACGGAACAGGAGGTTAAAGGTGCTGATTCTCCAAGGAGGGAGATTGCTAGTAAAGCAGCTGGAATGGCGAACCCGCAGCACAAGGACATGAGAAATGAGGTGCGTTTTAGAAACCTTTCCCGATCACACAGTGTACCATCTTCTGGGTTTCTCATGCACGTTTTCGATGTAGGAAGATGCCCTTGAACCTGGAGATTTGGGACCCATGGGATGGGTACCACGCACTATTACTTTAAAGGGTCTGCGTTTGCTCACCCAATCTCACCAAACCTCTCAGCCCCAAGAGTGTCCACCCTTATGTCTCAATCAGCTGTGGGTCTAGATATGGTCAATCCAGGTAGCATAACTGCCCCTGAACGAATTTTGTAAGAATTTCTCTCTCTTTCACTGTCTTTTTTTCACAGGTTTTTAAAAGTAATTGATTTTTATAATGGGGTTTAGCTGCTTTTCACTGCTGTGTTTATGCCACTTTACACCCACTTCACTCACTTACTAAGAGATATCAATACATAGGTTTTAAGATTCTTACTAGTCAGATATATTCTTGGGCCGTGAATAGGGGGTGTTGAGTCCAATTCACTGAGCAAGGAGTAGGTCTTGTCTGTTACATATTGGGTTTATGGAACGGTATCTGAGCTAATTTGAAACCCTTGTTTTATGCATCACCCCACCTCACCTTTCCCGTTAAGCAGCCATAGTGTGTTTTCTAAACGTGTGACTCTGTTCTGTTTTGTAATTCAGTTCAAGGGTAGCGGTTTTTACATTCCCTCTATAAGTGATATCTTATGATAAGTGTCTTTTTCTGTGTGACTTATTTCACTTAGAATCGTCGTACCTAAATCCTCTCATCATGCTGCTACTAGCCTTATGACGTTGATTTCATGGCTGAGTGATATTCCATTGTACATAAGGACCACAACTTATTTATCCATCTTTCTCTTTCCTGAGATATTTAAGGTGTAACGAAGTGGAGGTTCTTGTTAACAGAGCAGCCCTAAACTTTGGGGTGCCTGTGTCTTGCTGGTTTTTAATTTTCCCACTTTATACGCCCATGAGTGGAAGTGCCCTATGCTCTCTAAGCTGAGTTTTTTAGATGTTTCAGGACACATCGTACACTTCTCCAGAGTGGCTGTTGGCAATTTACATCCCGCCCATCATCGTAACAAGGCTCCCGTTTCCTCATGGCCTGCCCTGCATTTCTGGTTTTGACACTTTATTCAGCATGGCCCTTTTGACCGATGGGAAGCGAGACTTCTTTATAGCGCTGATTTGCCTTTCCAGGTTGCTGGGTTGGCCAAAAAGGGCGTATGCGTTTTTTCCTGAATATATTCAGGAAAAAACGCATACGCCCTTTTTGGCCAAGGGCATCTTGTCGAGGTTTTGCCGCTTTTCCTGTGCTTTAAAGGCGATTTGACTCTCCCTCCTGAAATCTGTTTCCTGCAATTCTGCCTTGCTTTCAAATCCTCTTCGTTGCCTTCCCTCAATATATTTGTGGACGAGAGTGATCATTTATAAGTCTGCAGGTTTGTGAATTGCAGTGCCCCTGAGCTCCATTTTTCAACTCGCTTTCTTGGGAGCTGGCCGCAAAAGCGCAGGATTGCTTCAGGCCCTATTCTGGTCCCGGGCGGCAGGCTGAGCCTGGGGTTAATTCTTCTTCCTGATGGGAAAATAGAGTGACCTGTGCCTGTCCCAACACCTAGAGCTAGTCTCTCATTGTTTTCCCCTCTTCCCGTTCATCCTCAGGACAAACTGCAACCTGTACGGAACAGGAGGTTAAAGGTGCTGATTCTCCAAGGAGGGAGATTGCTAGTAAAGCGGCTGGAATGGCGAACCCGAACACAAGGAGATGAGAAATGAGGTGCGTTTTAGAAACCTTTCCCGATCACACGGTGTACCATCTTCTGGGTTTCTCATGCATGTTTTCGATGTAGGAAGGTGCCCTTGAACCTGGAGATTTGGGACCCATGGGATGGGTAGCACGCAGTATTACTTTAAAGGGTCTGCGTTTGCTCACCCAACCTCACCAAACCTCTCAGCCCCAAGAGTGTCCACCCTTATGTCTCAATCAGCTGTGGGTCTATACATGGTCAATCCAGGTGGCATCACAGCCCCTGAACGAATTTTGTAAGAATTTCTCTCTCTTTCACTGTCTTTGTTTCACAGGTTTTTAAAAGTAATTGATTTTTATAATGGGGTTTAGCTGCTTTTCACTGCTGTGTTTATGTCACTTTACACCCACTTGACTCACTTACAGAGAGATATCAATACATAGGTTTTAAGATTCTTACTAGTAAGATATATTCTTGGGCCGTGAATAGGGGGTGTTGAGTCCAATTCACTGAGCAAGGAGTAGGTCTTGTCTGTTACATATTGGGTTTATGGAACGGTATCTGAGCTAATTTGAAACCCTTGTTTTATGCATCACCCCACCTCACCTTTCCTGTGAAGCAGCCATAGTGTATTTTCTAATCGTGTGACTCTGTTCTGTTTTGTAATTCAGTTCAAGGGTAGCGGTTTTTACATTCCCTCTATAAGTGATATCTTATGATAAGTGTCTTTTTCTCTGTGACTTATTTCACTTAAAATCGTCGTACCTAAATCCACTCATCATGCTGCTACTAGCCTTATGATGTTGATTTCATGGCTGAGTGATATTCCTTTGTACATAAGGACCACAACTTATTTATCCATCTTTCTCTTTCCTGAGATATTTAAGGTGTAACGAAGTGGAGGTTCTTGTCAACAGAGCAGCCCTAAACGTTGGGGTGCCTGTGTCTTGCTGATTTTTAGTTTTCCCAATTTATACGCCCATGAGTGGAAGTGCCCTATGCTCTCTAAGCTGAGTTTTTTAGATGTTTCAGGACACACCGTACACTTCTCCAGAGTGGCTGTTGGCAATTTACATCCCGCCCATCAGCGTAGCAAGGCTCCCGTTTCCCCATGGCCTGCCCTGCATTTCTGGTTTTGACACTTTATTCAGCTTGGCCCTTTTGACCGATGGGAAGCGAGACTTCTTTGTAGCGCTGATTTGCCTTTCCAGGTTGCTTGGTTGGCCAAAAAGGGCGTATGCGTTTTTTCCTGAATATATTCAGGAAAAAACGCATACGCCGTTTTTGGCCAAGGGCATCATTGTCGAGGTTTTGCTGCTTTTCTTGTGCTTTAAAGGCGATTCGAATCTCCCTCCTGAAATCTGTTTCCTGCAATTCTGCCTTGCTTTCAAATCCTCTTCGTTGCCTTCCCTCAATATATTTGTGGACGAGAGTGAACATTTATAAGTCTGCAGGTTTGTGAATTGCAGTGCGCCTGAGCTCCATTTTTCAACTCGCTTTCTTGGGAGCTGGCCGCAAAAGCGCAGGTTTGCTTCAGGCCCTATTCTGGTCCCGGGCGGCAGGCTGAGCCTGTGCTTAATTCTTCTTCCTGATGGGAAAATAGAGTGACCTGTGCCTGTCCCAACACCTAGAGCTAGTCTCTCATTGGTTCCCCCTCTTCCCGTTCATCCTCAGGACAAATTGCAACCTGTACGGAACAGGAGGTTAAAGGTGCTGATTCTCCAAGGAGGGAGATTGCTAGTAAAGCGGCTGGAATGGCGAACCCGAGCACAAGGAGATGAGAAATGAGGTGTGTTTTAGAAACCTTTCCCGATCACACGGTGAACCATCTTCTGGGTTCCTCATGCATGTTTTCGATGAATTAAGATGGCCTTGAACCTGGAGATTTGGGACCCATGGGATGGGTAACACGCAGTATTACTTTAAAGGGTCTGCGTTTGCTCACCCAACCTCACCAAACCTCTCAGCCCCAAGAGTGTCCACCCTTATGTCTCAATCAGCTGTGGGTCTATACATGGTCAATCCAGGTGGCATCACAGCCCCTGAACGAATTTTGTAAGAATTTCTCTCTCTTTCACTGTCTTTGTTTCACAGGATTTTAAAAGTAATTGATTTTTATAATGGGGTTTAGCTGCTTTTCACTGCTGTGTTTATGTCACTTTACACCCACTTGACTCACTTACAGAGAGATATCAATACATAGGTTTTAAGATTCTTACTAGTCACATATATTCTTGGGCCGTGAATAGGGGGTTTTGAGTCCAATTCACTGAGCAAGGAGTAGGTCTTGTCTAGTACATATTGGGTTTATGGAACGGTATCTGAGCTAATTTGAAACCCTTGTTTTATTCATCACCCCACCTCACCTTTCCCGTTAAGCAGCCATTGTGTGTTTTCTAAACGTGTGACTCTGTTCTGTTTTGTAATTCAGTTCAAGGGTAGCGGTTTTTTCATTCCCTCTATAAGTGATATCTTATGATAAGTGTCTTTTTCTGTGTGACTTATTTCACTTAGAATCGTCGTACCTAAATCCACTCATCATGCTGCTACTAGCCTTATGACGTTGATTTCATGGCTGAGTGATATTCCATTGTACATAAGGACCACAACTTCTTTATCCATTTTTCTCTTTCCTGGGATATTTAAGGTGTAACGAAGTTGGAGGTTCTTGTCAACAGAGCAGCCCTAAACTTTGGGGTGCCTGTGTCTTGCTGGTTTTTAATTTTCCCACTTTATACGCCCATGAGTGGAAGTGCCCTATGCTCTCTAAGCTGAGTTTTTTAGATGTTTCAGGACACATCGTACACTTCTCCAGAGTGGCTGTTGGCAATTTACATCCCGCCCATCATCGTAACAAGGCTCCCGTTTCCTCATGGCCTGCCCTGCATTTCTGGTTTTGACACTTTATTCAGCATGGCCCTTTTGACCGATGGGAAGCGAGACTTCTTTGTAGCGCTGATTTGCCTTTCCAGGTTGCTTGGTTGGCCAAAAAGGGCGTATGCGTTTTTTCCTGAATATATTCAGGAAAAAACGCATACGCCCTTTTTGGCCAAGGGCATCTTGTCGAGGTTTTGCCGCTTTTCCTGTGCTTTAAAGGCGATTTGACTCTCCCTCCTGAAATCTGTTTCCTGCAATTCTGCCTTGCTTTCAAATCCTCTTCGTTGCCTTCCCTCAATATATTTGTGGACGAGAGTGATCATTTATAAGTCTGCAGGTTTGTGAATTGCAGTGCCCCTGAGCTCCATTTTTCAACTCGCTTTCTTGGGAGCTGGCCGCAAAAGCGCAGGATTGCTTCAGGCCCTATTCTGGTCCCGGGCGGCAGGCTGAGCCTGTGCTTAATTCTTCTTCCTGATGGGAAAATAGAGTGACCTGTGCCTGTCTCAAAACCTAGAGCTAGTCTCTCATTGTTTTCCCCTCTTCCCGTTCATCCTCAGGACAAATTGCAACCTGTACGGAACAGGAGGTTAAAGGTGCTGATTCTCCAAGGAGGGAGATTGCTAGTAAAGCAGCTGGAATGGCGAACCCGAGCACAAGGAGATGAGAAATGAGGTGCGTTTTAGAAACCTTTCGCGATCACACGGTGTACCATCTTCTGGGTTTCTCATGCATGTTTTCGATGTAGGAAGATGCTCTTGAACCTGGAGATTTGGGACCCATGGGATGGGTACCACGCAGTATTACTTTAATGGGTCTGCGTTTCCTTACCCAACCTCACCAAACCTCTCAGCCCCAAGAGTGTCCACCCTTATGTCTCAATCAGCTGTGGGTCTAGATATGGTCAATCCAGGTAGCATAACTGCCCCTAAACGAATTTTGTAAGAATTTCTCTCTCTTTCACTGTCTTTTTTTCACAGGTTTTTAAAAGTAATTGATTTTTATAATGGGGTTTAGCTGCTTTTCACTGCTGTGTTTATGTCACTTCACACCCACTTGACTCACTTACAGAGAGATATCAATACATAGGTTTTAAGATTCTTACTAGTCAGATATATTCTTGGGCCGTGAATAGGGGGTTTTGAGTCCAATTCACTGAGCAAGGAGTAGGTCTTGTCTAGTACATATTGGGTTTATGGAACGGTATCTGAGCTAATTTGAAACCCTTGTTTTATTCATCACCCCACCTCACCTTTCCCGTTAAGCAGCCATTGTGTGTTTTCTAAACGTGTGACTCTGTTCTGTTTTGTAATTCAGTTCAAGGGTAGCGGTTTTTTCATTCCCTCTATAAGTGATATCTTATGATAAGTGTCTTTTTCTGTGTGACTTATTTCACTTAGAATCGTCGTACCTAAATCCACTCATCATGCTGCTACTAGCCTTATGACGTTGATTTCATGGCTGAGTGATATTCCATTGTACATAAGGACCACAGCTTCTTTATCCATTTTTCTCTTTCCTGGGATATTTAAGGTGTAACGAAGTTGGAGGTTCTTGTCAACAGAGCAGCCCTAAACTTTGGGGTGCCTGTGTCTTGCTGGTTTTTAATTTTCCCACTTTATTCGCCCATGAGTGGAAGTGCCCTATGCTCTCTAAGCTGATTTTTTTAGATGTTTCAGGACACATCGTACACTTCTCCAGAGTGGCTGTTGGCAATTTACATCCCGCCCATCATCGTAACAAGGCTCCCGTTTCCTCATGGCCTGCCCTGCATTTCTGGTTTTGACACTTTATTCAGCATGGCCCTTTTGACCGATGGGAAGCGAGACTTCTTTGTAGCGCTGATTTGCCTTTCCAGGTTGCTTGGTTGGCCAAAAAGGGCGTATGCGTTTTTTCCTGAATATATTCAGGAAAAAACGCATACGCCCTTTTTGGCCAAGGGCATCTTGTCGAGGTTTTGCCGCTTTTCCTGTGCTTTAAAGGCGATTTGACTCTCCCTCCTGAAATCTGTTTCCTGCAATTCTGCCTTGCTTTCAAATCCTCTTCGTTGCCTTCCCTTAATATATTTGTGGACGAGAGTGATCATTTATAAGTCTGCAGGTTTGTGAATTGCAGTGCCCCTGAGCTCCATTTTTCAACTCGCTTTCTTGGGAGCTGGCCGCAAAAGCACAGGATTGCTTCAGGCCCTATTCTGGTCCCGGGCGGCAGGCTGAGCCTGTGCTTAATTCTTCTTCCTGATGGGAAAGTAGAGTGACCTGTGCCTGTCCCAACACCTAGAGCTAGTCTCTCATTGGTTCCCCCTCTTCCCGTTCATCCTCAGGACAAATTGCAACCTGTACGGAACAGGAGGTTAAAGGTGCTGATTCTCCAAGGAGGGAGATTGCTAGTAAAGCGGCTGGAATGGCGAACCCGAACACAAGGAGATGAGAAATGAGGTGCGTTTTAGAAACCTTTCCCGATCACACGGTGTACCATCTTCTGGGTTTCTCATGCATGTTTTCGATGTAGGAAGGTGCCCTTGAACCTGGAGATTTGGGACCCATGGGATGGGTAGCACGCAGTATTACTTTAAAGGGTCTGCGTTTGCTCACCCAACCTCACCAAACCTCTCAGCCCCAAGAGTGTCCACCCTTATGTCTCAATCAGCTGTGGGTCTACACATGGTCAATCCAGGTGGCATCACAGCCCCTGAACGAATTTTGTAAGAATTTCTCTCTCTTTCACTGTCTTTGTTTCACAGGTTTTTAAAAGTAATTGATTTTTATAATGGGGTTTAGCTGCTTTTCACTGCTGTGTTTATGTCACTTTACACCCACTTGACTCACTTACAGAGAGATATCAATACATAGGTTTTAAGATTCTTACTAGTAAGATATATTCTTGGGCCGTGAATAGGGGGTGTTGAGTCCAATTCACTGAGCAAGGAGTAGGTCTTGTCTGTTACATATTGGGTTTATGGAACGGTATCTGAGCTAATTTGAAACCCTTGTTTTATGCATCACCCCACCTCACCTTTCCCGTGAAGCAGCCATAGTGTATTTTCTAAACGTGTGACTCTGTTCTGTTTTGTAATTCAGTTCAAGGGTAGCGGTTTTTACATTCCCTCTATAAGTGATATCTTATGATAAGTGTCTTTTTCTCTATGACTTATTTCACTTAAAATCGTCGTACCTAAATCCACTCATCATGCTGCTACTAGCCTTATGATGTTGATTTCATGGCTGAGTGATATTCCTTTGTACATAAGGACCACAACTTATTTATCCATCTTTCTCTTTCCTGAGATATTTAAGGTGTAACGAAGTGGAGGTTCTTGTCAACAGAGCAGCCCTAAACGTTGGGGTGCCTGTGTCTTGCTGATTTTTAGTTTTCCCAATTTATACGCCCATGAGTGGAAGTGCCCTATGCTCTCTAAGCTGAGTTTTTTAGATGTTTCAGGACACACCGTACACTTCTCCAGAGTGGCTGTTGGCAATTTACATCCCGCCCATCAGCGTAGCAAGGCTCCCGTTTCCCCATGGCCTGCCCTGCATTTCTGGTTTTGACACTTTATTCAGCTTGGCCCTTTTGACCGATGGGAAGCGAGACTTCTTTGTAGCGCTGATTTGCCTTTCCAGGTTGCTTGGTTGGCCAAAAAGGGCGTATGCGTTTTTTCCTGAATATATTCAGGAAAAAACGCATACGCCGTTTTTGGCCAAGGGCATCATTGTCGAGGTTTTGCTGCTTTTCTTGTGCTTTAAAGGCGATTCGAATCTCCCTCCTGAAATCTGTTTCCTGCAATTCTGCCTTGCTTTCAAATCCTCTTCGTTGCCTTCCCTCAATATATTTGTGGACGAGAGTGAACATTTATAAGTCTGCAGGTTTGTGAATTGCAGTGCGCCTGAGCTCCATTTTTCAACTCGCTTTCTTGGGAGCTGGCCGCAAAAGCGCAGGTTTGCTTCAGGCCCTATTCTGGTCCCGGGCGGCAGGCTGAGCCTGTGCTTCATTCTTCTTCCTGATGGGAAAATAGAGTGACCTGTGCCTGTCCCAACACCTAGAGCTAGTCTCTCATTGGTTCCCCCTCTTCCCGTTCATCCTCAGGACAAATTGCAACCTGTACGGAACAGGAGGTTAAAGGTGCTGATTCTCCAAGGAGGGAGATTGCTAGTAAAGCGGCTGGAATGGCGAACCCGAGCACAAGGAGATGAGAAATGAGGTGTGTTTTAGAAACCTTTCCCGATCACACGGTGAACCATCTTCTGGGTTCCTCATGCATGTTTTCGATGTATTAAGATGGCCTTGAACCTGGAGATTTGGGACCCATGGGATGGGTAACACGCAGTATTACTTTAAAGGGTCTGCGTTTGCTCACCCAACCTCACCAAACCTCTCAGCCCCAAGAGTGTCCACCCTTATGTCTCAATCAGCTGTGGGTCTATACATGGTCAATCCAGGTGGCATCACAGCCCCTGAACGAATTTTGTAAGAATTTCTCTCTCTTTCACTGTCTTTGTTTCACAGGTTTTTAAAAGTAATTGATTTTTATAATGGGGTTTAGCTGCTTTTCACTGCTGTGTTTATGTCACTTTACACCCACTTGACTCACTTACAGAGAGATATCAATACATAGGTTTTAAGATTCTTACTAGTAAGATATATTCTTGGGCCGTGAATAGGGGGTGTTGAGTCCAATTCACTGAGCAAGGAGTAGGTCTTGTCTATTACATATTGGGTTTATGGAACGGTATCTGAGCTAATTTGAAACCCTTGTTTTATGCATCACCCCACCTCACCATTCCCGTTAAGCAGCCATAGTGTCTTTTCTAAACGTGTGACTCTGTTCTGTTTTGTAATTCAGTTCAAGGGTAGCGGTTTTTACATTCCCTCTATAAGTGATATCTTATGATAAGTGTCTTTTTCTGTGTGACTTATTTCACTTAGAATCGTCGTACCTAAATCCACTCATCATGCTGCTACTAGCCTTATGACGTTGATTTCATGGCTGAGTGATATTCCATTGTACATAAGGACCACAACTTCTTTATCCATTTTTCTCTTTCCTGGGATATTTAAGGTGTAACGAAGTGGAGGTTCTTGTCAACAGAGCAGCCCTAAACGTTGGGGTGCCTGTGTCTTGCTGATTTTTAGTTTTCCCAATTTATACGCCCATGAGTGGAAGTGCCCTATGCTCTCTAAGCTGAGTTTTTTAGATGTATCAGGACACACCGTACACTTCACCAGAGTGGCTGTTGGCAATTTACATCCCGCCCATCAGCGTAGCAAGGCTCCCGTTTCTAAATGGCCTGCCCTGCATTTCTGGTTTTGACACTTTATTCAGCATGGCCCTTTTGACCGATGGGAAGCGAGACTTCTTTGTAGCGCTGATTTGCCTTTCCCGGTTGCTTGCTTGGCCAAAAAGGGCGTATGCGTTTTTTCCTGAATATATTCAGGAAAAAACGCATACGCCCTTTTTGGCCAAGGGCATCATTGTCGAGGTTTTGCCGCTTTTCCTGTGCTTTAAAGGCGATTCGAATCTCCCTCCTGAATCTGATATCTGTTTCCTGCAATTCTGCCTTGCTTTCAAATCCTCTTCGTTGCCTTCCCTCAATATATTTGTGGACGAGAGTGATCATTTATAAGTCTGCAGGTTTGTGAATTGCAGTGCCCCTGAGCTCCATTTTTCAACTCGCTTTCTTGGGAGCTGGCCGCAAAAGCGCAGGATTGCTTCAGGCCCTATTCTGGTCCCGGGCGGCAGGCTGAGCCTGTGCTTAATTCTTCTTCCTGATGGGAAAATAGAGTGACCTGTGCCTGTCCCAACACCTAGAGCTAGTCTCTCATTGGTTCCCCCTCTTCCCGTTCATCCTCAGGACAAATTGCAACCTGTACGGAACAGGAGGTTAAAGGTGCTGATTCTCCAAGGAGGGAGATTGCTAGTAAAGCGGCTGGAATGGCGAACCCGAGCACAAGGAGATGAGAAATGAGGTGCGTTTTAGAAACCTTTCCCGATCACACGGTGTACCATCTTCTGGGTTTCTCATGCATGTTTTCGATGTAGGAAGGTGCCCTTGAACCTGGAGATTTGGGACCCATGGGATGGGTAGCACGCAGTATTACTTTAAAGGGTCTGCGTTTGCTCACCCAACCTCACCAAACCTCTCAGCCCCAAGAGTGTCCACCCTTATGTCTCAATCAGCTGTGGGTCTATACATGGTCAATCCAGGTGGCATCACAGCCCCTGAACGAATTTTGTAAGAATTTCTCTCTCTTTCACTGTCTTTGTTTCACAGGTTTTTAAAAGTAATTGATTTTTATAATGGGGTTTAGCTGCTTTTCACTGCTGTGTTTATGTCACTTTACACCCACTTGACTCACTTACAGAGATATATCAATACATAGGTTTTAAGATTCTTACTAGTAAGATATATTCTTGGGCCGTGAATAGGGGGTGTTGAGTCCAATTCACTGAGCAAGGAGTAGGTCTTGTCTGTTACATATTGGGTTTATGGAACGGTATCTGAGCTAATTTGAAACCCTTGTTTTATGCATCACCCCACCTCACCTTTCCCGTGAAGCAGCCATAGTGTGTTTTCTAAACGTGTGACTCTGTTCTGTTTTGTAATTCAGTTCAAGGGTAGCGGTTTTTACATTCCCTCTATAAGTGATATCTTATGATAAGTGTCTTTTTCTCTATGACTTATTTCACTTAAAATCGTCGTACCTAAATCCACTCATCATGCTGCTACTAGCCTTATGACGTTGATTTCATGGCTGAGTGATATTCCTTTGTACATAAGGACCACAACTTATTTATCCATCTTTCTCTTTCCTGAGATATTTAAGGTGTAACGAAGTGGAGGTTCTTGTCAACAGAGCAGCCCTAAACGTTGGGGTGCCTGTGTCTTGCTGATTTTTAGTTTTCCCAATTTATACGCCCATGAGTGGAAGTGCCCTATGCTCTCTAAGCTGAGTTTTTTAGATGTTTCAGGACACACCGTACACTTCTCCAGAGTGGCTGTTGGCAATTTACATCCCGCCCATCAGCGTAGCAAGGCTCCCGTTTCTCCATGGCCTGCCCTGCATTTCTGGTTTTGACACTTTATTCAGCATGGCCCTTTTGACCGATGGGAAGCGAGACTTCTTTGTAGCGCTGATTTGCCTTTCCAGGTTGCTTGCTTGGCCAAAAAGGGCGTATGCGTTTTTTCCTGAATATATTCATGAAAAAACGCATACGCCCTTTTTGGCCAAGGGCATCATTGTCGAGGTTTTGCCGCTTTTCCTGTGCTTTAAAGGCGATTCGAATCTCCCTCCTGAAATCTGTTTCCTGCAATTCTGCCTTGCTTTCAAATCCTCTTCGTTGCCTTCCCTCAATATATTTGTGGACGAGAGTGATCATTTATAAGTCTGCAGGTTTGTGAATTGCAGTGCCCCTGAGCTCCATTTTTCAACTCGCTTTCTTGGGAGCTGGCCGCAAAAGCGCAGGATTGCTTCAGGCCCTATTCTGGTCCTGGGCGGCAGGCTGAGCCTGTGCTTAATTCTTCTTCCTGATGGGAAAATAGAGTGACCTGTGCCTGTCCCAACACCTAGAGCTAGTCTCTCATTGGTTCCCCCTCTTCCCGTTCATCCTCAGGACAAATTGCAACCTGTACGGAACAGGAGGTTAAAGGTGCTGATTCTCCAAGGAGGGAGATTGCTAGTAAAGCGGCTGGAATGGCGAACCCGAGCACAAGGAGATGAGAAATGAGGTGTGTTTTAGAAACCTTTCCCGATCACACGGTGTACCATCTTCTGGGTTTCTCATGCATGTTTTCGATGTAGGAAGATGCCCTTGAACCTGGAGATTTGGGACCCATAGGATGGGTACCACGCAGTATTACTTTAAAGGGTCTGCGTTTGCTCACCCACCCTCACCAAACCTCTCAGCCCCAAGAGTGTCCACCCTTATGTCTCAATCAGCTGTGGGTCTATACATGGTCAATCCAGGTGGCATCACAGCCCCTGAACGAATTTTGTAAGAATTTCTCTCTCTTTCACTGTCTTTGTTTCACAGGATTTTAAAAGTAATTGATTTTTATAATGGGGTTTAGCTGCTTTTCACTGCTGTGTTTATGTCACTTTACACCCACTTGACTCACTTACAGAGAGATATCAATACATAGGTTTTAAGATTCTTACTAGTCAGATATATTCTTGGGCCGTGATTATGGGGTGTCGAGTCCAATTCACTGAGCAAGGAGTAGGTCTTGTCTATTACATATTGGGTTTATGGAACGGTATCTGAGCTAATTTGAAACCCTTGTTTTATGCATCACCCCACCTCACCTTTCCCGTGAAGCAGCCATAGTGTGTTTTCTAAACGTGTGACTCTGTTCTGTTTTGTAATTCAGTTCAAGGGTAGCGGTTTTTACATTCCCTCTATAAGTGATATCTTATGATAAGTGTCTTTTTCTCTGTGACTTATTTCACTTAGAATCGTCGTACCTAAATCCACTCATCATGCTGCTACTAGCCTTATGACGTTGATTTCATGGCTGAGTGATATTCCATTGTACATAAGGACCACAAATTCTTTATCCATTTTTCTCTTTCCTGGGATATTTAAGGTGTAACGAAGTTGGAGGTTCTTGTCAATAGAGCAGCCCTAAACTTTGGGGTGCCTGTGTCTTGCTGGTTTTTAATTTTCCCACTTTATACGCCCATGAGTGGAAGTGCCCTATGCTCTCTAAGCTGAGTTTTTTAGATGTTTCAGGACACATCGTACACTTCTCCAGAGTGGCTGTTGGCAATTTACATCCCGCCCATCATCGTAACAAGGCTCACGTTTCCTCATGGCCTGCCCTGCATTTTTGGTTTTGACACTTTATTCAGCATGGCCCTTTTGACCGATGGGAAGCGAGACTTCTTTGTAGCGCTGATTTGCCTTTCCAGGTTGCTTGGTTGGCGAAAAAGGGCGTATGCGTTTTTTCCTGAATATATTCAGGAAAAAACGTATACGCCCTTTTTGGCCAAGGGCATCTTGTCGAGGTTTTGCCGCTTTTCCTGTGCTTTAAAGGCGATTCCAATCTCCCTCCTGAAATCTGTTTCCTGCAATTCTTCCTTGCTTTCAAATCCTCTTCGTTGCCTTCCCTCAATATATTTGTGGACGAGAGTGATCATTTATAAGTCTGCAGGTTTGTGAATTGCAGTGCCCCTGAGCTCCATTTTTCAACTCGCTTTCTTGGGAGCTGGCCGCAAAAGCGCAGGATTGCTTCAGGCCCTATTCTGGTCCCCGGCGGCAGGCTGAGCCTGTGGTTAATTCTTCTTCCTGATGGGAAAATAGAGTGACCTGTGCCTGTCCCAACACCTAGAGCTAGTCTCTCATTGTTTTCCCCTCTTCCCGTTCATCCTCAGGACAAATTGCAACCTGTACGGAACAGGAGGTTAAAGGTGCTGATTCTCCAAGGAGGGAGATTGCTAGTAAAGCAGCTGGAATGGCGAACCCGAGCACAAGGAGATGAGAAATGAGGTGCGTTTTAGAAACCTTTCGCGATCACACGGTGTACCATCTCCTGGGTTTCTCATGCATGTTTTCGATGTAGGAAGATGCCCTTGAACCTGGAGATTTGGAACCCATGGGATGGGTACCACGCAGTATTACTTTAAAGGGTCTGCGTTTCCTCACCCAACCTCACCAAACCTCTCAGCCCCAAGAGTGTCCACCCTTATGTCTCAATCAGCTGTGGGTCTAGATATGGTCAATCCAGGTAGCATAACTGCCCCTAAACGAATTTTGTAAGAATTTCTCTCTCTTTCACTGTCTTTTTTTTCACAAGTTTTTAAAAGTAATTGATTTTTATAATGGGGTTTAGCTGCTTTTCACTGCTGTGTTTATGTCACTTCACACCCACTTGACTCACTTACAGAGAGATATCAATACATAGGTTTTAAGATTCTTACTAGTCAGATATATTCCTAGGCCGTGAATAGGGGGTTTTGAGTCCAATTCACTGAGCAAGGAGTAGGTCTTGTCTAGTACATATTGGGTTTATGGAACGGTATCTGAGTTAATTTGAAACCCTTGTTTTATGCATCACCCCACCTCACCTTTCCCGTTAAGCAGCCATTGTGTGTTTTCTAAACGTGTGACTCTGTTCTGTTTTGCAATTCAGTTCAAGGGTAGCGGTTTTTTCATTCCCTCTATAAGTGATATCTTATGATAAGTGTCTTTTTCTGTGTGACTTATTTCACTTAGAATCGTCGGACCTAAATCCACTCATCATGCTGCTACTAGCCGTATGACGTTGATTTCATGGCTGAGTGATATTCCATTGTACATAAGGACCACAACTTCTTTATCCATTTTTCTCTTTCCTGGGATATTTAAGGTGTAACGAAGTTGGAGGTTCTTGTCAACAGAGCAGCCCTAAACTTTGGGGTGCCTGTGTCTTGCTGGTTTTTAATTTTCCCACTTTATAGGCCCATGAGTGGAAGTGCTCTATGCTCTCTAAGCTGAGTTTTTTAGATGTTTCAGGACACACCGTACACTTCTCCAGAGTGGCTGTTGGCAATTTACATCCCGCCCATCATCGTAGCAAGGCTCCCGTTTCCTCATGGCCTGCCCTGCATTTCTGGTTTTGACACTTTATTCAGCATGGCCCTTTTGACCGATGGGAAGCGAGACTTCTTTGTAGCGCTGATTTGCCTTTCCAGGTTGCTTGGTTGGCCAAAAAGGGCGTATGCGTTTTTTCCTGAATATATTCAGGAAAAAACGCATACGCCCTTTTTGGCCAAGGGCATCTTGTCGAGGTTTTGCCGCTTTTCCTGTGCTTTAAAGGCGATTCGAATCTCCCTCCTGAAATCTGTTTCCTGCAATTCTGCCTTGCTTTCAAATCCTCTTCGTTGCCTTCCCTCAATATATTTGTGGACGAGAGTGATCATTTATAAGTCTCCAGGTTTGTGAATTGCAGTGCCCCTGAGCTCCATTTTTCAACTCGCTTTCTTGGGAGCTGGCCGCAAAAGCGCAGGATTGCTTCAGGCCCTATTCTGGTCCCGGGCGGCAGGCTGAGCCTGTGGTTAATTCTTCTTCCTGATGGGAAAATAGAGTGACCTGTGCCTGTCCCAACACCTAGAGCTAGTCTCTCATTGTTTTCCCCTCTTCCCGTTCATCCTTAGGACAAATTGCAACCTGTACTGAACAGGAGGTTAAAGGTGCTGATTCTCCAAGGAGGGAGATTGCTAGTAAAGCAGCTGGAATGGCGAACCCGAGCACAAGGAGATGAGAAATGAGGTGCGTTTTAGAAACCTTTCGCGATCACACGGTGTACCATCTTCTGGGTTTCTCATGCATGTTTTCGATGTAGGAAGATGCCCTTGAACCTGGAGATTTGGAACCCATGGGATGGGTACCACGCAGTATTACTTTAAAGGGTCTGCGTTTCCTCACCCAACCTCACCAAACCTCTCAGCGCCAAGAGTGTCCACCCTTATGTCTCAATCAGCTGTGGGTCTAGATATGGTCAATCCAGGTAGCATAACTGCCCCTAAACGAATTTTGTAAGAATTTCTCTCTCTTTCACTGTCTTTTTTTCATAGGTTTTTAAAAGTAATTGATTTTTATAATGGGGTTTAGCTGCTTTTCACTGCTGTGTTTATGTCACTTCACACCCACTTGACTCACTTACAGAGAGATATCAATACATAGATTTTAAGATTCTTACTAGTCAGATATATTCCTGGGCCGTGAATAGGGGGTTTTGAGTCCAATTCACTGAGCAAGGAGTAGGTCTTGTCTAGTACATATTGGGTTTATGGAACGGTTTCTGAGCTAATTTGAAACCCTTGTTTTATGCATCACCCCACCTCACCTTTCCCGTTAAGCAGCCATAGTGTGTTTTCTAAACGTGTGACTCTGTTCTGTTTTGTAATTCAGTTCAAGGGTAGCGGTTTTTACATTCCCTCTATAAGAGATATCTTATGATAAGTGTCTTTTTCTGTGTGACTTATTTCACTTAGAATCGTCGGACCTAAATCCACTCATCATGCTGCTACTAGCCGTATGACGTTGATTTCATGGCTGAGTGATATTCCATTGTACATAAGGACCACAACTTCTTTATCCATTTTTCTCTTTCCTGGGATATTTAAGGTGTAACGAAGTTGGAGGTTCTTGTCAACAGAGCAGCCCTAAACTTTGGGGTGCCTGTGTCTTGCTGGTTTTTAATTTTCCCACTTTATAGGCCCATGAGTGGAAGTGCTCTATGCTCTCTAAGCTGAGTTTTTTAGATGTTTCAGGACACATCGTACACTTCTCCAGAGTGGCTGTTGGCAATTTACATCCCGCCCATAATCGTAACAAGGCTCCCGTTTCCTCATGGCCTGCCCTGCATTTTTGGTTTTGACACTTTATTCAGCATGGCCCTTTTGACCGATGGGAAGCGAGACTTCTTTGTAGCGCTGATTTGCCTTTCCAGGTTGCTTGCTTGGCCAAAAAGGGCGTATGCGTTTTTTCCTGAATATATTCAGGAAAAAACGCATACGCCCTTTTTGGCCAAGGGCATCTTGTCGAGGTTTTGCCGCTTTTCCTGTGCTTTAAAGGCGATTTGAATCTCCCTCCTGAAATCTGTTTCCTGCAATTCTGCCTTGCTTTCAAATCCTCTTCGTTGCCTTCCCTCAATATATTTGTGGACGAGAGTGATCATTTATAAGTCTGCAGGTTTGTGAATTGCAGTGCCCCTGAGCTCCATTTTTCAACTCGCTTTCTTGGGAGCTGGCCGCAAAAGCGCAGGATTGCTTCAGGCCCTATTCTGGTCCCGGGCGGCAGGCTGAGCCTGTGGTTAATTCTTCTTCCTGATGGGAAAATAGAGTGACCTGTGCCTGTCTCAACACCTAGAGCTAGTCTCTCATTGTTTTCCCCTCTTCCCGTTCATCCTCAGGACAAATTGCAACCTGTACGGAACAGGAGGTTAAAGGTGCTGATTCTCCAAGGAGGGAGATTGCTAGTAAAGCAGCTGGAATGGCGAACCCGAGCACAAGGAGATGAGAAATGAGGTGCGTTTTAGAAACCTTTCGCGATCACACGGTGTACCATCTTCTGGGTTTCTCATGCATGTTTTCGATGTAGGAAGATGCCCTTGAACCTGGAGATTTGGAACCCATGGGATGGGTACCACGCAGTATTACTTTAAAGGGTCTGCGTTTCCTCACCCAACCTCACCAAACCTCTCAGCCCCAAGAGTGTCCACCCTTATGTCTCAATCAGCTGTGGGTCTAGATATGGTCAATCCAGGTAGCATAACTGCCCCTAAACGAATTTTGTAAGAATTTCTCTCTCTTTCACTGTCTTTTTTTTCACAAGTTTTTAAAAGTAATTGATTTTTATAATGGGGTTTAGCTGCTTTTCACTGCTGTGTTTATGTCACTTCACACCCACTTGACTCACTTACAGAGAGATATCAATACATAGGTTTTAAGATTCTTACTAGTCAGATATATTCCTGGGCCGTGAATAGGGGGTTTTGAGTCCAATTCACTGAGCAAGGAGTAGGTCTTGTCTAGTACATATTGGGTTTATGGAACGGTATCTGAGTTAATTTGAAACCCTTGTTTTATGCATCACCCCACCTCACCTTTCCCGTTAAGCAGCCATTGTGTGTTTTCTAAACGTGTGACTCTGTTCTGTTTTGCAATTCAGTTCAAGGGTAGCGGTTTTTTCATTCCCTCTATAAGTGATATCTTATGATAAGTGTCTTTTTCTGTGTGACTTATTTCACTTAGAATCGTCGGACCTAAATCCACTCATCATGCTGCTACTAGCCGTATGACGTTGATTTCATGGCTGAGTGATATTCCATTGTACATAAGGACCACAACTTCTTTATCCATTTTTCTCTTTCCTGGGATATTTAAGGTGTAACGAAGTTGGAGGTTCTTGTCAACAGAGCAGCCCTAAACTTTGGGGTGCCTGTGTCTTGCTGGTTTTTAATTTTCCCACTTTATAGGCCCATGAGTGGAAGTGCTCTATGCTCTCTAAGCTGAGTTTTTTAGATGTTTCAGGACACACCGTACACTTCTCCAGAGTGGCTGTTGGCAATTTACATCCCGCCCATCATCGTAGCAAGGCTCCCGTTTCCTCATGGCCTGCCCTGCATTTCTGGTTTTGACACTTTATTCAGCATGGCCCTTTTGACCGATGGGAAGCGAGACTTCTTTGTAGCGCTGATTTGCCTTTCCAGGTTGCTTGGTTGGCCAAAAAGGGCGTATGCGTTTTTTCCTGAATATATTCCGGAAAAAACGCATACGCCCTTTTTGGCCAAGGGCATCTTGTCGAGGTTTTGCCGCTTTTCCTGTGCTTTAAAGGCGATTCGAATCTCCCTCCTGAAATCTGTTTCCTGCAATTCTGCCTTGCTTTCAAATCCTCTTCGTTGCCTTCCCTCAATATATTTGTGGACGAGAGTGATCATTTATAAGTCTGCATGTTTGTGAATTGCAGTGCCCCTGAGCTCCATTTTTCAACTCGCTTTCTTGGGAGCTGGCCGCAAAAGCGCAGGATTGCTTCAGGCCCTATTCTGGTCCCGGGCGGCAGGCTGAGCCTGTGGTTAATTCTTCTTCCTGATGGGAAAATAGAGTGACCTGTGCCTGTCCCAACACCTAGAGCTAGTCTCTCATTGTTTTCCCCTCTTCCCGTTCATCCTCAGGACAAATTGCAACGTGTACGGAACAGGAGGTTAAAGGTGCTGATTCTCCAAGGAGGGAGATTGCTAGTAAAGCAGCTGGAATGGCGAACCCGAGCACAAGGAGATGAGAAATGAGGTGCGTTTTAGAAACCTTTCGCGATCACACGGTGTACCATCTTCTGGGTTTCTCATGCATGTTTTCGATGTAGGAAGATGCCCTTGAACCTGGAGATTTGGAACCCATGGGATGGGTACCACGCAGTATTACTTTAAAGGGTCTGCGTTTCCTCACCCAACCTCACCAAACCTCTCAGCACCAAGAGTGTCCACCCTTATGTCTCAATCAGCTGTGGGTCTAGATATGGTCAATCCAGGTAGCATAACTGCCCCTAAACGAATTTTGTAAGAATTTCTCTCTCTTTCACTGTCTTTTTTTCACAGGTTTTTAAAAGTAATTGATTTTTATAATGGGGTTTAGCTGCTTTTCACTGCTGTGTTTATGTCACTTCACACCCACTTGACTCACTTACAGGGAGATATCAATACATAGGTTTTAAGATTCTTACTAGTCAGATATATTCTTGGGCCGTGAATAGGGGGTTTTGAGTCCAATTCACTGAGCAAGGAGTAGGTCTTGTCTAGTACATATTGGGTTTATGGAACGGTTTCTGAGCTAATTTGAAACCCTTGTTTTATGCATCACCCCACCTCACCTTTCCCGTTAAGCAGCCATAGTGTGTTTTCTAAACGTGTGACTCTGTTCTGTTTTGTAATTCAGTTCAAGGGTAGCGGTTTTTACATTCCCTCTATAAGTGATATCTTATGATAAGTGTCTTTTTCTGTGTGACTTATTTCACTTAGAATCGTCGTACCTAAATCCACTCATCATGCTGCTACTAGCCTTATGACGTTGATTTCATGGCTGAGTGATATTCCATTGTACATAAGGACCACAACTTCTTTATCCATTTTTCTCTTTCCTGGGATATTTAAGGTGTAACGAAGTTGGAGGTTCTTGTCAATAGAGCAGCCCTAAACTTTGGGGTGCCTGTGTCTTGCTGGTTTTTAATTTTCCCACTTTATACGCCCATGAGTGGAAGTGCCCTATGCTCTCTAAGCTGAGTTTTTTAGATGTTTCAGGACACATCGTACACTTCTCCAGAGTGGCTGTTGGCAATTTACATCCCGCCCATCATCGTAACAAGGCTCCCGTTTCCTCATGGCCTGCCCTGCATTTTTGGTTTTGACACTTTATTCAGCATGGCCCTTTTGACCGATGGGAAGCGAGACTTCTTTGTAGCGCTGATTTGCCTTTCCAGGTTGCTTGGTTGGCGAAAAAGGGCGTATGCGTTTTTTCCTGAATATATTCAGGAAAAAACGCATACGCCCTTTTTGGCCAAGGGCATCTTGTCGAGGTTTTGCCGCTTTTCCTGTGCTTTAAAGGCGATTCGAATCTCCCTCCTGAAATCTGTTTCCTGCAATTCTTCCTTGCTTTCAAATCCTCTTCGTTGCCTTCCCTCAATATATTTGTGGACGAGAGTGATCATTTATAAGTCTGCAGGTTTGTGAATTGCAGTGCCCCTGAGCTCCATTTTTCAACTCGCTTTCTTGGGAGCTGGCCGCAAAAGCGCAGGATTGCTTCAGGCCCTATTCTGGTCCCCGGCGGCAGGCTGAGCCTGTGGTTAATTCTTCTTCCTGATGGGAAAATAGAGTGACCTGTGCCTGTCCCAACACCTAGAGCTAGTCTCTCATTGGTTCCCCCTCTTCCCGTTCATCCTCAGGACAAATTGCAACCTGTACGGAACAGGAGGTTAAAGGTGCTGATTCTCCAAGGAGGGAGATTGCTAGTAAAGCGGCTGGAATGGCGAACCCGAGCACAAGGAGATGAGAAATGAGGTGTGTTTTAGAAACCTTTCCCGATCACACGGTGAACCATCTTCTGGGTTCCTCATGCATGTTTTCGATGTATTAAGATGGCCTTGAACCTGGAGATTTGGGACCCATGGGATGGGTAACACGCAGTATTACTTTAAAGGGTCTGCGTTTGCTCACCCAACCTCACCAAACCTCTCAGCCCCAAGAGTGTCCACCCTTATGTCTCAATCAGCTGTGGGTCTATACATGGTCAATCCAGGTGGCATCACAGCCCCTGAACGAATTTTGTAAGAATTTCTCTCTCTTTCACTGTCTTTGTTTCACAGGTTTTTAAAAGTAATTGATTTTTATAATGGGGTTTAGCTGCTTTTCACTGCTGTGTTTATGTCACTTTACACCCACTTGACTCACTTACAGAGAGATATCAATACATAGGTTTTAAGATTCTTACTAGTAAGATATATTCTTGGGCCGTGAATAGGGGGTGTTGAGTCCAATTCACTGAGCAAGGAGTAGGTCTTGTCTATTACATATTGGGTTTATGGAACGGTATCTGAGCTAATTTGAAACCCTTGTTTTATGCATCACCCCACCTCACCATTCCCGTTAAGCAGCCATAGTGTCTTTTCTAAACGTGTGACTCTGTTCTGTTTTGTAATTCAGTTCAAGGGTAGCGGTTTTTACATTCCCTCTATAAGTGATATCTTATGATAAGTGTCTTTTTCTGTGTGACTTATTTCACTTAGAATCGTCGTACCTAAATCCACTCATCATGCTGCTACTAGCCTTATGACGTTGATTTCATGGCTGAGTGATATTCCATTGTACATAAGGACCACAACTTCTTTATCCATTTTTCTCTTTCCTGGGATATTTAAGGTGTAACGAAGTGGAGGTTCTTGTCAACAGAGCAGCCCTAAACGTTGGGGTGCCTGTGTCTTGCTGATTTTTAGTTTTCCCAATTTATACGCCCATGAGTGGAAGTGCCCTATGCTCTCTAAGCTGAGTTTTTTAGATGTATCAGGACACACCGTACACTTCACTAGAGTGGCTGTTGGCAATTTACATCCCGCCCATCAGCGTAGCAAGGCTCCCGTTTCTAAATGGCCTGCCCTGCATTTCTGGTTTTGACACTTTATTCAGCATGGCCCTTTTGACCGATGGGAAGCGAGACTTCTTTGTAGCGCTGATTTGCCTTTCCCGGTTGCTTGCTTGGCCAAAAAGGGCGTATGCGTTTTTTCCTGAATATATTCAGGAAAAAACGCATACGCCCTTTTTGGCCAAGGGCATCATTGTCGAGGTTTTGCCGCTTTTCCTGTGCTTTAAAGGCGATTCCAATCTCCCTCCTGAATCTGATATCTGTTTCCTGCAATTCTGCCTTGCTTTCAAATCCTCTTCGTTGCCTTCCCTCAATATATTTGTGGACGAGAGTGATCATTTATAAGTCTGCAGGTTTGTGAATTGCAGTGCCCCTGAGCTCCATTTTT
Organism: Balaenoptera physalus; assembly: GCF_965194825.1. Lineage (NCBI taxonomy): Eukaryota > Metazoa > Chordata > Mammalia > Artiodactyla > Balaenopteridae > Balaenoptera > Balaenoptera physalus. The sequence continues at coordinate 1,647 of NW_028125654.1, read as the reverse complement.
CAACTCGCTTTCTTGGGAGCTGGCCGCAAAAGCGCAGGATTGCTTCAGGCCCTATTCTGGTCCCGGGCGGCAGGCTGAGCCTGTGCTTAATTCTTCTTCCTGATGGGAAAATAGAGTGACCTGTGCCTGTCCCAACACCTAGAGCTAGTCTCTCATTGGTTCCCCCTCTTCCCGTTCATCCTCAGGACAAATTGCAACCTGTACGGAACAGGAGGTTAAAGGTGCTGATTCTCCAAGGAGGGAGATTGCTAGTAAAGCGGCTGGAATGGCGAACCCGAGCACAAGGAGATGAGAAATGAGGTGCGTTTTAGAAACCTTTCCCGATCACACGGTGTACCATCTTCTGGGTTTCTCATGCATGTTTTCGATGTAGGAAGGTGCCCTTGAACCTGGAGATTTGGGACCCATGGGATGGGTAGCACGCAGTATTACTTTAAAGGGTCTGCGTTTGCTCACCCAACCTCACCAAACCTCTCAGCCCCAAGAGTGTCCACCCTTATGTCTCAATCAGCTGTGGGTCTATACATGGTCAATCCAGGTGGCATCACAGCCCCTGAACGAATTTTGTAAGAATTTCTCTCTCTTTCACTGTCTTTGTTTCACAGGTTTTTAAAAGTAATTGATTTTTATAATGGGGTTTAGCTGCTTTTCACTGCTGTGTTTATGTCACTTTACACCCACTTGACTCACTTACAGAGATATATCAATACATAGGTTTTAAGATTCTTACTAGTAAGATATATTCTTGGGCCGTGAATAGGGGGTGTTGAGTCCAATTCACTGAGCAAGGAGTAGGTCTTGTCTGTTACATATTGGGTTTATGGAACGGTATCTGAGCTAATTTGAAACCCTTGTTTTATGCATCACCCCACCTCACCTTTCCCGTGAAGCAGCCATAGTGTGTTTTCTAAACGTGTGACTCTGTTCTGTTTTGTAATTCAGTTCAAGGGTAGCGGTTTTTACATTCCCTCTATAAGTGATATCTTATGATAAGTGTCTTTTTCTCTATGACTTATTTCACTTAAAATCGTCGTACCTAAATCCACTCATCATGCTGCTACTAGCCTTATGACGTTGATTTCATGGCTGAGTGATATTCCTTTGTACATAAGGACCACAACTTATTTATCCATCTTTCTCTTTCCTGAGATATTTAAGGTGTAACGAAGTGGAGGTTCTTGTCAACAGAGCAGCCCTAAACGTTGGGGTGCCTGTGTCTTGCTGATTTTTAGTTTTCCCAATTTATACGCCCATGAGTGGAAGTGCCCTATGCTCTCTAAGCTGAGTTTTTTAGATGTTTCAGGACACACCGTACACTTCTCCAGAGTGGCTGTTGGCAATTTACATCCCGCCCATCAGCGTAGCAAGGCTCCCGTTTCTCCATGGCCTGCCCTGCATTTCTGGTTTTGACACTTTATTCAGCATGGCCCTTTTGACCGATGGGAAGCGAGACTTCTTTGTAGCGCTGATTTGCCTTTCCAGGTTGCTTGCTTGGCCAAAAAGGGCGTATGCGTTTTTTCCTGAATATATTCATGAAAAAACGCATACGCCCTTTTTGGCCAAGGGCATCATTGTCGAGGTTTTGCCGCTTTTCCTGTGCTTTAAAGGCGATTCGAATCTCCCTCCTGAAATCTGTTTCCTGCAATT